>NC_056731.1:473755271-474055271 GCF_019279795.1 Protopterus annectens
TGATCTACTTGGTGAGGGAACAGAACCCACATCCTTCTGCACCAAAGGCAAGTGGGCTACCTGAAGTGCCACTAACCATGCTAGGACTGATGACTTATCTTGAGTAATGTTATTTCTTTAGATTTATATCTGAATCTTAGGGAGATGTCAATGCCTAGCATAGTGACTTGAGTAATTTGACCATAAATACTTACGAGATTTGTAGCTTGTATACCTTATTCTTTCTCTGCTGAACTTAAGCATCCCATGAAATACCATGCCTGCAAACCTATCTCTTCCCTCACTGGAGCACGACAGCTGAGAAGCAGGAACTAAGTATCTTGCATCAGATCAAACTCTTTGGTCAGTAATGGAACTCATAAGATGCATCATTTATTTATCCACTTAAAATAAACTTGTACCTCAGCTACATGCCCTCATTAGGTTTTAAAACCATTCAAAAAATATATTAAATAGTCACAGAAAAAATGATTTCCAATAGGAAGACCAGTGCCGCAAGATAAATTTAGCAATTTCATTATCAATATAGAAGCCTATTAGTTAATTTTATTTTTTTTTTTTATTTTTTATTTATCCATTGTTGACTAGGTTAGTCTCTTTAGGCTAGTGGCTTCTCTTCAGGGGAGCGCTTCAGTGCTATTTATTTTGCTAGAGGAAATTTGACCAGGGCATTTGGGGCAGAAATTAATTGAACAAATCAAAGTTTAAATATAAGCATACATATTTACCTATAAATGATAAAAAAAATAAAACAAATATTTCATAATTATTTTGTTATTCAGCCTTTGAATACAACGTTTCTTACATAAATTTATAAATCACAACTCCTTTTTTCAGTAACATATATATGAATAATTTAAGAGTTTTTTTTTTTTTTGGTTGGAGTGGACTAGTGTGAGTGGAGTGACAGTTTTGTGAATGTGAGTGTGCAAGGAAGTAAGTGATTTAGGGAGACAATAGTAGCTATCCAGTTTAAACTTCACCCATTCTGATTATTTACATTAAAAAAAGTTTTCACTTGGGTTTATCAAAAAGTCGTGGTGAGGTTTCTGTATGAACTGACACAAATGAGGAAAAATAGAAGGGGCAAACGCTAACAAGGAATTGTTCCATGCTCAATAATATGTCCCTCAGATTAATGCTGAAGGTTTAATTTCCAACACAGAGAGTGTGGGTGAATCAACTGCTGAGTAACAAAGGTCCAAGTGATCCTTTGTTAAAAAAGATAATGTTGATTATCCCTTTGCCAAATGGAGAAAGAGAGGGGAGAAACATTGTGAATATAACCAACATGTTTCTCGAACTGATGAACAATCAAGTGTAAATTTGACACACAGTGGATTACTAATACATTTGTCTGATTTGTCCTTGACAAAGGATGAATTGAAGGTATTAAATAAAGGGTTATTATCTAGTCCTAATTTTTATATACCAAAGGATAAGGTTTTAAATTATCTTTAACAGTTTTGCAGACTCTTAAACCTTAATTTTTGGTTTAGAGCAGCAAATACAAAAAACAGATGATACTGAAAAAGGGAGTGCTATTTCTTTCAAATATCAGCCATCAATGTTTGATCCACTATACATTCCTGTGGTAAAGGTCTTAGAACATGGTACAATAAGAGATCTCCACTTTGAGACCAAAGACATTTTTATGCCTAGTAGATGGAACTTACAGAGAGATGAATTCTATGCCTTAAGAGCTTTACCAAATAAGGATTTGTTTTTTTACACAGGACGATCAAGGGGGTGGGGTGGTGGTTCTAAATAAGTATGATTATAGTAAGGAAATTAGGGTTCAATTAGATCAGACCAAAATCTATTTTAAATTGTATTTTTGATCCAATTTCTAGCTCTTGGATAAAATTTCAGAATTTTTTAATTATTGCAATGATTTGGGAGTCAATTCAGATTTGTTAAGTAAACAACTGTGTATATCTGAGTACAATTGTCTTTGACTTTCTGCCTAAAATTCATAAATCATTGGAAAATCACCCCACTGTTGTTAGGAAAAGGTTCATTGACATCCTCTGTCTCTGATTTGTTGGAAATCAATTTTACACCTTTATTAGAACTTGCTATTGCTTATATTTAATAAGATATTTTTCTAGTAGACCAGAAGAATACAGGAGGATGTAAAAGCTCTTTATATGAGTGTTCCTTACTCATTGGGCTTACCATCCATAAACTATTCATTGGATAGGGCCAGTTTATACTCTTTTTGAATATAATATTTTATGTTGTAATTGTTGGAACTGGTGCTAATCAAGAATGTTTTTTACTATGAGAATAATTATTTGCAACTTTTGTTGTACAGGAATGGATACTTTGCCCCAGTCTACACTGATTTATTTATGGTTTTTGAATGCATGTTTGTTTATAATGAACAAAACATTTTTTTATTTAAAGCTTTGGTGTAGATTCTTAGGCAACTGTTCATAGGTTCGTAGATTCATAGGTGTTTACTAGGCTAATGACCACAAGGGTCTTTTTTAGCCTAGCCATGCATCCCAAATCTCTGACGAGTTCTGATACCCTTGATAAGTGTAAGCATGGGCCCGGGAGATGAACCACTTTCAGGTTACTTGTTTGTATCAGAGACATAGATGCCAAACAAAGGATGAATTTCCAGTTTCCTATCCAATTGTCCAAGTTGCACTTTAATTGGATTAGGGAGGAACTCTGTTTCATATGGATGGGGAGCCTGTTCTATAGATGGGGTAATCTCTGGGATAGATAACTATCTCTCCAGCAGGCCCTATTTATATCACAGGCAAGGTTTAGGTCTTTAGAATGGGTAATTCTGGTACTGTTTGTTTTGTGGATATGCAGGAGGTCAATCAGAGTGGGGTCTGACAATGCCCTGTATGCCAGGGAAAGATCTCCCCTCAAAAGCCTGTAGGAGACAGAATACAGGGATAGGGCCTTGAGGCAGTCTGCATAGGACATATTACTTATGGCTGTATTCTTTTAGTGAGGAACCTCTGTGGATGTTCCTGTTGTTGGATATGCCTGGTTAGGTCATGGTCTGGATAGATTCTAGATTGATGCTTGATGATTTTTTTTAAATTTAGCAGTCGTAATGAATTGATTCTTTTACTGTCGGGGCTGAACTTTTTCAATAAAGTTTTTAGATGTGAATATCACAAAGCTGATTGATGGATCAGTGGTTGCATCTATTTATAGATAGTCATTTTTAAAAATACAGGTTTACATGCAAGTAGTTGTTACCCTGCGCATATTTAGAAATGTTTAAGGCTCATTTCATGTGTTTGAATAGGGATTTTTTTTCTTTGGATTCACAACAGATTAATATGGCCTGGGGCCTTAAATAGAAGTTCATTGATAGTGGAGAGACACTTAGTCATACAGTATAATAAGAATATAGATCAAGTGGTGAACTGAAGATAAATATTTTCCTTCAGTATAGATTATACCTTTATATGCGATCAGTGGGTAATGTGTCTAGGGAGGAATAAGTGATGTACAATCAAAGAAGGAATGGTTGCTCAGATCAGCGGAGATTTGTAAAAACATATGGCATGAACTTCATGAAAATTAATAAGGTTCTACACAGTCACTGGTTTAAACTTTTAATTTTAAATTCTTTCAGAATATGGTTTCAGACTTGAGTAAATTCAATTTTAGAGGAGGACATTTAGAACCAATATCTGGGTAAATATAAACCTTTCAAAGAATCAGTTGATCCACATGGCTTGAAAGGATATTTTCCATGTGGACATTGTAATATATTCTCATGCATTTTATCTGGAAATGTATTTTCCAGTAAGAGAACCACCACTATTTTTGACATATGGCAAAGGGTTTCTTGTGACATTGTAAGTGTGATTTATTTAATAAAATTTGCCTGTGAAGTGTTTTATGAGGGACCATGTTCCTTAAACAAATGTTTAAGGGAACATTGGAGTGATATTAGACATAAGAACATGATAAATCATTTAGGTAACCATATGTTGTGGCACACAACTGCTCATTTTACAGCTACAGGTATTGATTTATGTCATGGAAGAACCAACAAGTAGTGACATATTCCTTTAGATAATAAAGAGATAAGTTGCAGTGTCAAGCTGAGTGCCGTTTTTTTTTTCAGGACTGAATGACAACTAGTTTTTTACAACTGGTGTTTTGGAATCACATAGTATGAATGGAGGCAATATGTTGTTCATGCTGAGAAAGCTGTGAAGCTGAAACTGGTCCATTTTGTGCACTCTGATATGGCACAATAACTAATTTGAAACTGGATATTTCGCTGGATTTTTTTTTACATAGTTATAAAATACCAGAATTTGGAAGCAGGAACATAGTGGAATAAAGAGACCAAGACAGTTCCAACAGTAGTGATCACAACAGGGGTAATAAAAATATAATTTTCAAGCTTAACTGCATATGTTACAAATACATGTAAACACCATATGAACTGCTGAAGGAAGCAGTACTGGGTACATTGCAGGCTCTGAGAATAGTCTTAGCAAATATCAAAGACTGAAGCAATAGTAATTTCATGAACTTTAATCATATCCTGACTCAGGAATGTGGATCATTGCTGTCTTGGTAGTAGAAACCAAAAGCATTTAGAGAAATTTAAAAAAGAGATAGTTTACAAACTTTGTGGGATGTGCACTGTCTGCATGCAAAAAAATTCTTAAAAGAGGATAACATTCTATCATAGATTCTTAGAAGTTCCAAGGCTACTGAGTCTTATGACCATTTGTGCTTTGCCAGTGCCCTTCCTCAGGCTGTACATCCTTTCTCCAGGAGGGCCATAGTAGTCAATCCCAGAGTTTGTGAAACCTTTCCAGTCATCTAGGTTATGTTTGAAAGAAGATGAATCTCACTGCTTAACATGCAGGATACATTTAATCCAGAGATTAGGGAGGCATTGGGGTTATAAATCTGTCCCTCCACTGTGTTTTGTTTATTTGTTTGTGAAGATTTAGGTCCCTGCTTCTACTGTTGGTATAGCTGAATGGACTTGCAGTGACACAATAGGTCCAGGATGACATAATCTCTAATATCTTTCAAAAGTAAGTAGTTTTTTAGGTTTTTTTACCCTGTGCGGTAGGCAATGTAAATGTATCACTGACAGCCTATGTAGGATTAGTTTTGGTTGTATGAGAGAGTTTTGCCTCACATTCTTTATCTGTTTTATTAAGAATAAGTATGTTGTCAGTGTACATGCAGCAATTGCTACAATGCTTCAGAATACCCATCTCAACCATACTGGCCACAGAGATATTTGGGAAGTGCATATCCATGGCTACTGAGCTACTAGGGAGGAGTGAGGGAAATTTAAATATTGAGTAGGTCAATACCACAAAGAACTTGATGAGCAATGCTCAGCTATGTCCAAACTAGATGCTCTAGTAGTTAAAAAAAATCTGTCTAGACAGTAAAGGTATGTTAAGGAAAACTTTCACTGCAAGAGATCAGTGTCTGCACAGATTACAAGGGGTAATTAAGCTGTGAGATATAGGCATTTATAATGATCACTGCTTGGAGAGCAGCAGTTCTTTAGAACTGAAGGATGTTAGAAGGACTGTAAAAAGGCTCCAAAAAGTACAGATATTCAATACAGAAACAGCTAATGCAGCTGTGATAAAAACACTGTGAAAACAAGTGTCAAAACAGTGGATATGGTAATGTAAGTCTTAGCTTATGAGCCAAGTATTCTGCAACTGTGATGCATAAAAAACAGAGGAGATTTGATAAAAAAATAAATAAATAAACAAGGACCTGTGGCCAATCAAAAACAGCACACTCTTCTTTCCTTTACACAATCTCGGGCCAGAAAATGACTAAAGACTGTCAAAAGTGTCAACAAGGACAGGTATTCAACACAGAAACACTTGATTACTGCAGAGAACCATACATATGGTATTGTAAGTCTTAGCTTTTGTAGATTTTTGCAGAAAACAGCAACAATTTTTCTTAAGGTGTGTGTTCACCAAATGCCTCTGAGGCAGAAATTCAAATTTTAAAAAAGCTAGCCTTCTAGTCAATCAAATAAAGGTACAATAAGACTTACAACAGCAGTTCCCAGCTCAGAAGGCTGTAGGCTATCCTGTTCTGCCACAAGACTGTAGACCACAAACTTTTCTAATGCTTAAATCGAAACAGGCACCATAAGCTTTCACCAGCAATTCCCAGCTCAGAAGGGTGAAGGCTACCCTCCTTCCATAAGAGTGTAGACCACAAACCTTTTTAATGTAAAATAACTGGTGTGGAGCCCAAGTGCTTAAACCAGAACCAGAACAAAGACACTTTTAGAATAAAAGACACAATAAGCCTTTAACTATCTATTCCCAACTCAGAAGGGTGTAAGCTACCTCTCCTGAAACAAGAGTGTAGAGCATAAAACTTCCTGATGTAAGATAACTAGTTTGGAGCCCAAGTGATTAAATCACAAGTAAGACACTTGGAATAACAGGCACAATGTAACCAGGCTACTAACAAGCAGTAATAAATGTAGCAGATTAAATGGAACTGAACATTAAGAACATGCAGCAAAAGGCTGTATAAAGTGGGAATAAGCACAAATACAGTAAAAGCATCTGAATAAAGTGCATTTTTTAGTAGGGGGGCAGGTAGGAAGCAGAAGATAATTCAAGTTTAAGAGACTAAAAGGGGTGGAGCCTTCCCTTTTGATCTCAGTGTTCAGTAGAATGAGCTAATGAGATGAGACTGGGAGGAAAGTTCAAAGTCAGATTTCTAGTAGGGACAGGCAACTGAAAAGTCACCAAGTTTAAAAGCACAACAGGATTATGATAGGTGGGTGAAAAAAATTAAATGCAGACAGTGATCAGCAATAGACAGGTAGAGAATTACAAGTTACACAGCACTGCAGCTAAATAAAGATGCCACTAAATACTTGTAGGTATATGAGGAATGCCATTTGTCAGCTTCTCCCATTAATTAGCTAAATTTTATTCACTGTCTGCGAAAAAAAAAATCTTTTCTAAATGGCTCTAGCCAAGACCTCTTAAAACTCCAAAAAGTGCAAAAAACTAAATCAAAACAAAATGTAATATAATAATGCTAATGACCTTTTCCTAATCAGGATCTCTAATTTTTGGTGTGGATGGTCTGTTAATTAGAAAATATGCAGTAGCATTAATCACTGGATAACTGAAAACAACATCATGATAAATCCACTCAAAATGAAAACTATGATATATGAAATCCCTCAAAGCCTTGGGAACTGCTTATCTGTCTCTGACCTCTTTGACATCCCAGTCATGTCTGTAGATTCATACAAATTCCTTGCTGTAGTACCTAACTCTCACCTGACATTTGGTTCTATCACTCAACTCATAACCACAAAAACTGTGCAAGATGTCAGACTATTCTATAAGATTACAGACCTCTTGGTCCTCTTACTCCTAAAATAGTGTACACCATCCCCTTAATAGTGCTTGGTAACTCAAAAAAAAAGGCTCAGTCTTCTTCTGAATACCCTGAGCAGAATTTGCTGATTAATAAAGCTAGCTGATAACAGGACCCGCCACTGTACCCTACTGATATCCACCAATAGTCTCCCCATCAATGTTAAGGCTACAATCCTGTTTTCCACAACTGTACTTAAGCTTATTTTTTAAATGTGTGTGCTCCCCTTCTTTGGTTTCTTTAAGCTTACAACAACCAGTTTCTGTGTAATGGCAATTCTAATGGCTTCACCCTACAATGCCCATACTTCACCCTAAACTGCACAGAGAATGCCTTCCATAACCTTGTACCCATTTGTAACGCCTTACTCCTTACAACAAGCATACAAAATAGTCCCAACTTACTTTCATTCAAAAAGTCTCTAAAATCTAACTTTGTTGACATAATGCAATATAATTGCTTTGCCAAGCCCTTCTTGTACCATTTCTCCCCAATGTCACACTAATATATATAGGCATACTAACTACTTATCATTTGCTTAGCTTCTGAACGATTTAATGCGCTCAAACTGCTCCTTTTGTCTAAATAATAGCCATCAAACTATTTTCTCCATTTTGATCAGTTATATGTGTAATACACACATATATTTTTTCAGCAATTACTATCTCCCTGTACTTAGTGTATATACATTTGTATGTTTTGTATGTCTTAAATTCTGTTTGTGTAAATGTCACCTGAGAGAAGAGGCCAGACAAACTGTGAGACAAGTGCCTCCCACAATGTTTCATTTATGAAATTTGCAAACTTCACATATAACAGGGACACACTAATTCACCTGTTGAACCAAGCTGGGGGGGGGGGGGGTGATTGCCATTGAATGCTTGGTGGTCAGGCGACCCATGCATCCTGACTGTATTGAGTCTGAAAAAGGTGCTTTGAGCTGATGGGTGGATTCACTTTTCATTAGAAAAATTCAGGTGTAGTGCCAGACAAGTGGTACAGATTATGCTGGATGAAACCCTCCTAACAGAAGCTGTGTTTACGACATGGTATGTCATCTTATTACTGAGGAGCAGCAAGTCTTTTTATGGGCGATTGAAAAGTATCAGATTTGGTTGGGTGTGCCTCTCCACACAGCACTGGTTACAGAAGCAGATTTATCATGTGGGGGTGGTCTGCAGGTGACCCTCAGGACAAGACCTTGTGAGTGTGAGGGTAGTTACTAACCCTTAGCAGGGTGCCATTCAATTGGAGCTTGTGTCAGTAAATGAGATAGTCACTGCAAGTTGCAAAAAGTGAAGATCTTTTATTTGTATAGCAGTCCTTGATCTTTATAATACCATTGGTAAAAAGATCTATAGTGTAGCACCTATACATTCTGTAGACTTCAGTGCTGACATGGGAACAAGAGAGACAACTGGGGAGGTGATTAGGGGGTATATCTTGCCTGATGTGAACATGATTAATTATTTTTGGAATTGTGTGGTAGTGCTGGATTATCCATGGCAATCACATTGTTTGAATACTAGGAAAGCCTAGAATGCACTTGGTACCAACAGTATTCAGTGTTAGATTTTGTAGACCTGCCATCAGAACTGAGGGTGTACTGGCACTGAACTGTCAAATAATCATTTGGTAGCGAGTTGGGTCAGATAACCAGGGTAACAGCTGGACAGTCCTAGAAAAGCAAAGCATATAGTGAAGGTGTCCTCAGAACAGCTGGCTTGTGTGTGGGATAAGTTTAGTTACTATTTCCACAAATGCTTCACCCTGTACAGTTTGGGAGGTAGGGGACATGACGTGTGAACAGACCATGTTCAAGACTTCAACAGATGAAACATTGACAAGGAAGTATGGCCAACAGGTGGTCAGCCCTTACTGTGGTAGTTACTCAAGGTCCCACTAAGTGACCTTCCATATGATATTGGATGGGAGACTCTCTGGATTTGGTAGATATGTTTGAAAATCATTTATTTATTTTGGGGGAGAAATGGAAAACATCTTTTTAACATAAACATATTAAAACATAAATAGAATAACTGATTGATAATTTTTTTAATAGAAGAGGAAGCATTTAAATGCCAAATGCAGTGATATAAACATACACATTTTAATTTAAAATATGCAGAGTTTTATAAGTATCATAAGTCATTTCAGAAAAAAATAACAATTTCACTCAACAAGCTATATGTGAATTGTTTCTGTTTTTGAAAGACTTCTATCATCATAAGATTCTGAGGTGTTTGAGTTCTAGGTGTGAACTGTCTGCTTCTGCAAGACTTGTAAAACTGATTTGTCAAGAGATAGATATTAAACAAAGCTTGTCCTTTATCTCAGAGTAAAATATGTAAGGTATAGTACACGATAATGATATTATCTACAGACTTAATTTCATTTCATTTGTCACTTGTTCAGCATTTATTCAGCAGGTCAAGCAGAAAACCTGAAAGGCCTAACTAGAATAAAAAACAGAAAAAATTGTAATAAAAAGAAAAAAAGACAGAAATCTGAAAATGGGGCACAGAAGAGCGGGAAAAATATTTATGAGGTATTCAGGAAGTGAACTTTTGCTTTGATTCATGGAACTTTGGGTAGTAGGGAATGTGGGATCTGCATGATAATTGGGAAAGCTTAATTCATAGGTTCATAGGTAGGTACTAGGCTATCGGCCCTGGGGCCTATACAAGCCCAGCCAAAAAGGTACCCTGGCTTTTGCCACCCAAGAAAATTATTTTCCTGTGCCACTGTTGAGCAGAGCCACAGAGGTGATCCCCAGGGTGAATTTCCTATTCCCCATCCAATCATCAAGATTTTTCTTAAAGAGTGCTAATGAGGAGCTTTGTTTGATATAGATAGGTAGTTTATTCCAGAGTATGGGAAGTCTCTGGGACAGGAATCTATCCCTCTGGCATGTTCTGTTTATTGTGGTGACAAGGTTTAGGTCCCTAGAGCGTGTAGCTTGGAGGGATTGGGATTTCTTTAAGTGCAGCATGTCCAACAGCTCTGGGTTTGACATAGTTTTGTATGTTAGGCAGAGATCACCTCTGAGTGGGCGATATGCGATGGAGTAAAGCTGGAGTTTTTTGAGACGGTCTGCGTAGGGCATCTGTTTGAGGCCGGTAATCCTCTTTGTGAGGTATTTCTGCAGCCTTTCCAGTTGTTGTAGATGTCTTGTGAGGTACATACCAAAAGGGGTGTTGTACTCTATAATGGGTCTAATGAGTGATGAGTAGAGGGGAACAATGACCTCTTCTTTTCTGGATGAGAAACCTTTTGTGATGAGGTGTGCCACGTAGAAGGATTTCCTGACTACTGTGGTGATGTGATTATCAAAGGAGAGATTACTGTGCACCTGTGTCCCAAGGTCTCTTATCACACTTTCAGTGTTAAGTATACTACCGCCTATGTTGTAGTTCATGGGTACAGAGTTTTTACCAAAGGGGATGACAATGCACTTTTTGGCATTGAGCTTGAGGCCGTGGCTTTGACACCAGGCATCTGTCTCAGTGAGGCCCTTTTGTAGGATGTCCATATTATTAGGAGTTTCGATTATGGCTCCTAGTTTGCAGTCATCTGCGAACTTCATTAGCCAAAGACCTTCTGTGTTAGCCTGTACTTCAGAAAAGTAGATACCAAACAGGAGAGGACCCAGGACTGAACCCTGTGGTACTCCACTTGTCACTGGTCTGAAGTCGGATTTGGAGTCTGCTACTTTCACAGTGTGGGTTCTGTCAGTGAGCCAGTTGGCAACCCATCTTGTGATATAGGGATTTATACCTAGTTTAGTGAGTTTATCTATAATTCCAGAGTGGGGGATGGTGTCGAAAGCCTTGGCAAGATCTAGATAGACTGTGTAAACCACCTTACCCTTGTCTATGGCTTTGGTGTATGCTTCAAAGAAGTCTATCAGGTTTAGGAGACATGATCTGCCTTTTACAAACCCAAACTGGGTGGGATCCAGAGTTTGGAGATTACCAATGTCTTTGTTTATATGTTCCATGATGATACGTTCCATGGCCTTGCAGACCAGGCTCATCAGGCTAATGGGGAGGTAGTTCCCGGGGTCCGTGGTGGCTCCCCCCTTGTGGAGTGGGATAACCGTTGCTGTGCACCAATCAGCAGGCACAAAGCCTGAGGTGAGGCTATGATTGAACATGGTACTTAGGTGGGGTGCCAGTCCGTTCTGTAGTTCGTGTAGAACGCAGCCTGGGATGATGTCTGGTCCCATGGATGCTGTGTTCTTGGCTTTGGAGAGTGTGGTTTTTACCTGTGCAGCCGTGATTACAGGAACTTTGCATTCTTCCGATATAGAGATGGGCTCTTTAGGGTGTAAGAGGGGGGTAAAGTTAGCACTGAACCTATCTGCCAGGATGTTGACAATATCAGTTGGGTCTGTATATTTAGTGCCATTGTAGTGTAACTCAGAGCAGATCCGAGTGTTGCCATTGATATTCTTGACATAGCTATAGAATGCTTTGTGGTTGTATTTAGAATCAGTGGTGATTTTGTTTTCGTAACTATCTTTGGAGGATTTTATCAGGGATCGCAGCTTCTTACTGAGGCTGACCAGGGAGCTCCTCCACTCGTGGGATTTTACTCTCTTTTGCAAGAGTTTCTTCCTTCTGTTGTACAGTTTGTTTATGGCAGGGGACCACCAGATTGGCTTCCTTTTTTTGGAGGATAGCGTCTTGGTTCTGTTTGGGATAGCACGATCCATGCACTCATGTAAGTGCTTATAAAGTGCAATTGTGTAGGATTCAGTAGTCATAACTGTATTGTCCATCTGCATGGGTGTCATGAAGTTCACCACTTCTGTCTTAAGAAGCATGAAGTTGGCTTTGGAGAAATTTTTTTACCATGGTTTCCTTAATGGGGGGTGGATGCAGAATGTGGATATCTAGGGTAATTAGCTTATGGTCGGATCGGACCAATGAGGCGTTGACTTCAGGTGTGAAACACCGGTCACTCATATTGGTAATGACTAGATCTAGGATATTGTTTCCCCTGGTGGGGGTGTGGATAAGATGATCCAGGGCATTGGAGTTTATGAATTCCAGAAAGCGTTGAGCGAAGGAGTTGGTACATGAGTAGTTTTCCCAGTTAATGGTGGGGTAGTTGAAGTCGCCCATTATTAGGGTGTTTGGTTGAACCCTAATATTTTCCAATACATCAAGAAAAGAGGAGTGGGAATCCTGGGGCATGGTGGGTGATCTGTAGCAAGCTACAATTTGGATTGCAATTTTGCCCAGAGTTAGTTGCACTTGGATAACCTCGGCTGCATTATGCTGAGCAACTAGCCTGGAGGTGTGGATATCCTTAATGAATATGGACACACCTCCGCCTTTGGTGTTCCAGTCCAGGTTACATGGCCAAAAAGTGTGGTATGAGTTATAGCCTGGTAGTGCAGGGGTGCTCTCTGGATCCTTGAACCATGGGTCACTGCACAGATATCGATGTTCTCCATTTTAAGGAGTGCCTCGAGTGAGTGCATTTTGAGATTTAGACTTCTAGCATTGAGTATCATCACCCTCAGTTTTTGCTTGCCTGTTCCTGTTATGGTGGTGAATTAATGATGGAATATGGGACATAGACATTGTAGTGAATTAGAGTCAGGAGACGAAAAAAGTGTAGAACTGCAGAGGAAGAGAAAACAGAGGCACAAAGACAGGATGGGGAAAGGCAAAAATTGTCAGAGCAGTAGAAACAAGTACAGAGTAAAGTGAAGTGAAAAAGGTAGACAGGCAATGGGGAAGGATAAATGCAAAGAGCAGTGCTAAATGATAAACTGGAGATAAAGCTAGAGGCAGAAATGCAGAAAAAAATAATGCAAGTAGAGCAGAAGAGAACTAAAGAAGAAGAGATACTCAGCCAGATGGGAGAGGTGGAGGGCAAACGAGACAGAACAGTGTAGACGTCTTGTCAGGAAGAGGACATGTGGAATGGGGGAAGAGATTAGATGCAATAATTGGGGGCTAATAGATATGGGAGGCAGTGATATGGCACAGGCAGAAAAGGAGTAGAGGTACAGTTTGAGGATAGTGATGATTGTTTTGGTGACTGCAACCTCAGTTACAAAAGGGGAATAAGAGTTTAAGGTATTGATCAAAATATTTAATGATACCACTTTCAGGGCTGTGACTCAGTAAGACATAGCAGAAGTTGACCAAAGTGAACACTAAGGGGTTGATAAATGTATGCTGGAGTGCAGAAATGATCTTTCAGTGAAGACAGCTGAGGTGGCAGCAGGCGGTCATGAAGGTATAACATAGGCTTGAAAATAGGGTTGGAGTTTATATTCCCAGAAGTGTTAACTTTACCATCAGCCTAAAAATGAGGACTTGAGAGTATAATAACTGTCTATAAGCATGAAAAAGGTAGAAAAGCTTATAAGTGGCAGGAAGATTGAGAGCAACCTGGCAGACAGAACACCTCTCTGCAAGTGTCAGGCTCCATCTTAACTCAGAAGGACAGTGTGCTTAATGCTGTATTGGAAAGTTACATCTCAATTTTAAACCGTCCAGCTAAGATTAGAGTGGGGAACAGAGTGTTGTGAGGCAGGGGGAGGAGGAGCTGTTATTTTAGGTGGTTGGCAGAAGGTAGCAAGAAGTACAGAACATAAAGACAAACAAAAAAATGCCACATAAATTATGGCAATGTACTGTTATTACTCAATACTCAACAATGCAAAGATTTTGATTGTTAGATTGGGAGTTGCAAACAATGATGTAGGAGGAAAGGGTCGGCATTGCTGATATCACAGAAACATAAGTCTGTGACAACTGAGAGTGGGATTTGGAAGTGCCTGGGTATGGGTTGCTCAGGAATGACAGAAAATAGAAAGATGGAGGTGAAGTAACTGTCTACCTAAAGAAGGTCATGAGATGTTATGTCACAGAGGAGGAAAAACAAGAAGACAGGAATGTGATCAAGGTGCAAGTGGGATCATAATTTAGGTTAACTGCTGAGTTATGGTAGAGTTAATGAGGAAGCTGGTAGATTGATATAGTGTGCTATCCCTCAAACCACAATAAGAAAGACTGATGAGAGGCTGAAGGAGAGAATAAAGTTGTGAGGTAGATGGAAGATGGTCTGATTCTGCTAGGAACAGCTTAGCAGCTTCTGAGATACAAGTTAAAAAGGGAGAAGAAGCTGACTGAGGTGTTGGGCCATTAGGAGTGTGGGCTAACTGATGCCAAACTGTACTAGAAAGGTTAGAATTTTTCATATGGTCCTACCTGATGTAGAGGGGGTCATTGATGCCCAGGTTAATGCATCATTAGCCAACAGTGATCATGTTACTGTCTGTTTTTGAGTGGGGGAAAGGTAAGAATAAAAAGACAAACCTAATGGTGTGAGATTTTTAGAAGAGTGGATAATGCTGTACTGGGAGTGGTGGTCAAGGATGTATTAGGAGACTGGGATGAAATGAAGGAGCAAACAGTCAATATGAATGGATCAGGAATGGTATACGCAGGGTTACTATAAGGCTGCGGGGAAGAGGCAAAAAGGCTAAAAGAAAGAAAGTAAGGTCAATGTGGATGCAGAAGAGTGCGAAGCTGGCAATTAGGGCAAAGGATAGGGTACAAAGGATGTGGAAATGAAGGGTGGATAAGTCAAAGGTAGCAAAGATGGTGACAACAGTAAATGTTGTATTTGAAAGAGATTTGAAAGAATCAAGAAGGGAAGTGTGTACTTTAAGTATATAGAAATAAGAAAGGGAGAGACAGTAATAGTAAGGATGAGCAAAGACTAGAGGGAGGTTGCAGAAGACTGCATAAAAACTAGGTGTACTGAATGACTACTTCTCTTCAGACTTCACAAAAAACTGAGGGGACAGCACCATGGTTTGAGGAAAGAAGAACAGAATGGAATATAGTAGACAAGATACTGGAATAGAGAGAGGAGAGTCTTTGAAAGAACTTGCTGATCCTAGGGCAGGCAAAGCACAAGTATCAGATGAACTGCTGCCCAGTGTCCTTTGAAATCTGACCAGTGACTTAGCAAATCCAAAGACTGATCTCTTCTACAGATCACTGGTTAATGCAAAGTGTTAGAGGACTGGATGATAAGTGTAGTACCCCTAAGAGTGGTCAGAAACAGGCCAGCTAGCTCAACAATAGAAGCAAGAAAAGTTATGGAGAGAATCCTGATGGGAAAGATGGTAGCATTTCTAAAGGAAATCATCAGGACAGCAAGTAACATGGGTTTATGGCCAGAAGGTACTGCCAATCAAACCTGATCCAGTTTTATGAGTGGGTTACAGGTGAACATGACAGGAGAGTGTTGGAAGACCTTGTCTACCTGAGCTTCAGCAAAGTCTTTGCTTCACTTGGGCACAGAATGCAGTTAGGAAAAGGGGATCTAATAGTGAAAAGACCAAGACCAGATGGCTGCATGCCTGAATGATAACACAGAGGGTTGTGATAAGAGGGTCAGTGTCAGGAATAAGGGAAGTGACTAGCAGAGTACCCCAGGTGTCTAGCCTTGGTCTAGCACTCTCTTCAGGACATATCTGAGAGAACAGAGGAGTGGATACATCCCTTTCATGAATGACACAGAGACAGGTGCAGCAGTAGAAGGTGAGGAATAGTTTAAGGAAGGAAATGAAAAAAATTTACTAAGGGGATAGAAAGGTGGCAGTGGTGGTTCAGTGTTAACAAATGCAAAGTACAGCTCTTGGGCTACAACAGCTTTCAGGTAAAGTATCAACTGGTGATAGTAGAACTCATACAGATCAAGTAAAGGATCTGGATGTGTCAATTAGTTCCACCTGGGATGGATCAACAGTAACAAAGTGGGAGGCTAAAGGCAGCAACTACCCAAATGCAGTGGTGTATCCAGAGGGGGACAAATTCCAGAAACCAATAACACACTGGTCAGGTCTCACCTTGTATACTGTGTGCAGTTCTGCAGGCCACATAATGAGAAGGACAACATGCCGCTGGATAGACTCCAGTGGAAAGCTGCCAGAAAGTTTCATGGGATAGAAGGGAAGCAATCTGAGCTACAACCCTTCTTATCCAAGACCAGTAGAGATGTACAGAGAGAGAGTTGTGGACCCATGTAATATAATGTGTGGTGGAGAAGGAATACAGAAGCTAATGGAGCATTGAAATTGTGAAAAAAGGATAAGGGGAAGGCAGAGAATATGGGTAGGTAAAATATTAACACACTTAGAGGAGACAGAATAGAAATGAGACAGCCCCATACCAGGAATGAAAAGAATAAAAAAAGGATAAACAGTAAAATGAAGTTTAATGTAACACCTGAGAAAGCTGTATAATACACTGACCAAGCTGGATGCACTGACAAAACCTATAAACAATATTCTTCTTCATTAGTTCCAAAATATACCTCTCAACCTCATAGAACAAGAAATCTGGACAAAACCTTAATTAAACATGGGATGAAGGCCCAAAATAGGGACAATGTTTAAAAATTGTTCTTACAAACTTAGAAAGTTGATAGAATAACAGGTTCTTACAAACTTAGAAAGTTGACAGAATAACAGGTTTTACATTGGCATGAATTTTCTTTTTTTCCTCAAAATTTTTTTATTTTTCAAATATAGTTGAATAAATTCCATAGTATTTGAATATAACATCTTAATAACTATGTACACTATTTACATCAGCCTGACACTATAACAGAGCTTAATATATACAATTACTTTATAGGTATAATTCGCGGAGGTGCAGCGGTAGTGTTGTTGCCTCACAGCAAGAGGTTCTCCCGTTCGATTCTCGGCTGACGTGCGGTGAGTGCCTTCTGTGTGGAGTCTGCATGTCCTCCCCACGGTTGAGTGGGCATTCGAAAGACACGCGTAAATGGGCGTGCCTTTATTGAAGGTTGGACATCGAGCTGGCACCTCGGTGTTCGTGAAAATCTACTGCCAATCATTAGCCGACCGGAGTTCCGCTGTTGTGACCCCTAACCAGGAAAAGCCAAAAGACAAACAAAAAAACAACTTTATAACAATCCAGTTATCAAAGTGTTTCTGTTCAGTTATTGTAAAGTGTCAATGATAAGACTTTTTTCCATGGATTGTTAATAAATGGCTTAGGATGAATCCTTAATTCTTTAATTTTAATTTCCAACAATGCTGTGGTCTTCAGTAGGCTGTAACAGTCTTCCAAAGTTGGTATTGTGTTTGTATTCCATCTTCTTGTTATACACTTCCTTGAGATTGCAATTACTGTCCATACTAGATACATATTTGACTCATTCAATTGAGGACCTTCGTTCACATTTAACAATACTAGAGCTCTAGATAAGTTAAATGATTCATTAAATAAAGCTTGTAAAAATTTTTTAATACCATTCCAAAATGGCTTAATTTTAACACAGTCAAAAAAAAATGTGATTCCAATCTGTTTTGTGTATTTGCTCAGGAGTGCTACAGAATCCTGAAAGCCCAAAATCCTGAGACCAAAATCCTGAAAGTTCAAAATACCAAAAACTCAAAATCCTAAAAACATACTGGATACCAACACTCACTATATTATATACTGTGGTAGCATTGTCGCCTCACAGTAAGACGTTGACCTGTTCGATTCTCAGCTAAAGCGGCTTCTGTGTGGAGACATGCGCGAATGGGCGTACCTTCATTGAAGGTTGTGTGTCAGGGTTGGCAACTCGGCACGTAAAATCTACTGCCAATCATTAGCGGACCGGAGTTCCACTGTGGCGACCTCTAACCGGGAAAAGCTGAAAGACACAACTATATTCCAGCACAAGTACATACAGAAACATATTACCCTTCAACTATATGCAGGGGGCAAGCCCCCCCCACACCCCCTGCTACTTAAATATATCAACTCCAAGATTGCACTTCACTACACTAAGTGCAATCTTGAAGTTGATATATTTAAGTAGCAGGGGGTGTGGGTGGCACAGCCCCCCACATGGGGGTGCAGGGGGAGTTGCCCCCCTGCTTATACTTGGAGAATAGTAATATAGTTTGTGTTTTATTTGTTTCTGTATGTACTTGTGCTGGAATGTAGTGAGTGTTGGTATCCTGTGTGTTTTCAGGATTTTGAGTTTTCAGTATTTTGAGGTTTCAGTATTTTGAACTTTCAGGATTTTGGTCTCAGGATTTTGGCCTTCAGGATTTTGGGCTTTCAGGATTCTGTAGCGCTCCCATTTGCTCACACCTCCAACATATTCCCTTTGTGGAAAAATTAATTTTAGTAATTATAACTGGAGTTAAGAATGCTCTGTGCAAACATTTCCAATTAAAAACTTTCCAGTATTGTGTAAAGGATATATTATTGATTAAATATTTGATTTAATTTCTTCAGTTAACTATAATGAGTTTCCTTATGTTATATAATTCCAGTATGAGGATTTGGGTGTTGTTTTATAATTTATCAATATTTTGTAAAATTTTGAAATACTATTTCCCATGTCATAATCATTATATATGATTTCATATAGGTATTTCATAAGTTTAGGTATTTCTTTAAATGAAGAATTACTAATTATTCTGCATAAATCTTGTGAATATGTCAGAATGCTTTGCATAGTTAGCCAATCTTGTTGTGGAATTTTGTATGTTGTTTCTATTGTTTGCATATCCAGAACTTTTAGGTCTTTGCATTGAAACCAACAAACAAATCCTTTCTGTTCCCAGGAATTAATTATTTCTCTGTATATTTTATGTAGATAGCTCTTTGGAACTATGAATGGTGTTAAAAGATCAAACCAGATTTTTAAATCTATATTTGCATTAATAATTTTCCTAAATGAGTCAAAGTAATAATTATTCATACGAGTTTTAGTGGGCTTAGTTATGTTCTATTGCATACTAATACATAATATGTGCCATGGCAAATTGTGTTTATCTTGTTATTTGAAATTATTTTTGTAAATCAAATTCATTTATTGATATTACAGTTAGTAATTCTTTCCAATTTGCAGAATTATTTAGACTTAGACTCTTTAGATATTGATGATTTTATATATGTTTCTATATCAGGAAAGTTTACTCCTCCCTGTTTCCATGGTCTGATATGATGTATTAAAGCTATTCTGTTTCTTTTAGGAAACCATAAAAAATTTTATTAGGCATGAGTTTATTTCTTTGAGTATATTCCTTTCTGGTAACAGTTGTATTGCCAAAGCTATATATAGAATCTTGGGTAGTAAAAGCATTTTTATTAACTGTAGTCTATCTTCAAATGTTAATATTATTTTGTTCCACTTTTCCAGAGATTTTAATTGTATTGATGATATTATTGTATTTTTTAGACTAATTCATTATTATCCTTGCATAACTCAATTCCTATATATTTTAAGGAAGATTCTTGCTTCCCTATAATGTGATTCCCATTCGTCTGCAAATCTTTTTTTATTTAAAAATACAAATTTTGATTTTGATTTATTAAAATGGAGTCCTGAAGTCCTGTAAAATGTGTCAATTAAAATATCTAATTCTTCTAACGTCTCTTTTGTATTGGATAATGTTAATAATATGTCATCAGCAAAGAGCATTACTTTAGAATTGTATTGTTCATAAACATCTACTCCTTTGATTTTTGTATGGTTACATATTGAATCTGCCAATATTTCAATAGCCAAATAGAATCAGTGACATGGGACATCCTTTTTTAGTACCCTTTGTTATATGTATAGATTCAGATGTGAAAGGACCTAGCTTATATACGCTAAATTATTTGTATATATATTCTTTAGTAGATGGGCAAAGGAAGGAAAAAATTAAAATAACATCAGAATGTTGAATAAATATACCATATTTAGGGAATCAAAGACTTTCTCTATATGTTAGCTAATTATGAGTGTTTATTAACATAATATATAAGAGAAATTATCCTTTTAATATTGTCATGTGTGTGTCTATGATATATAAATCCAGTTTGATCATTATTTATTGTTTTGGATAGTGGTATTTTTATTCTGTTAATTAATATTGTCATAAATATCTTATAGTCATTATTTAATAATGATAAGGTCTATATGAGGTACAGAGGTTTGGGTATTTGTTTTCATTTAGGATTGGTGATTAAGGAATACCTCCAAGGATGGTATTAAAGATTGTGACTGAATTTCTAATAGAGTTTTATGGAAGAGGGATAGTATAGTTGAAGGAAAAAGTTTATATATTTCCATAATCATGCCATCTATACCTGGAACTTTATTATTTGTACCCTCTTTGATTGTATCTGTAATTTCTTTGTAGGATATGGGTGCTTGCAGATTTAGTTTTAATTTTTCTGGTATTTTTTTATATTAGAACATTTTTAATCTATATTTAATGGATCAACATGTATATTTTCTTTTTGGAAATGTTTATTATAGTGATTTCTATAGGCATCAAGAATGTCACCTATATCCAAGATATTTTTCCCTTTCTTTTCATGGAAGATACTTTTAATGTTATTAGCTTTTGATTGTATTTTGATTCTTGTGGATAAATTATGTAGATATTTGGGAGAAGTGGCCAAGGTATTAATTTTTAGTTTTTCTAAAACTAAACTAGTTTTATGTGTTAGAATTTCATTGTATTAATTGTTTAATACCTCTACTTTCTGTTTCATCTCCAAATGATTTTTATTTTTTTCAGCTTTTACTAACAAAAGTTTGGATTGTAAATCTAATAATTCAGAATCCCATTCTCTGTTTTTTTTTATACCAAGTTAGGATTTTACCATATATTAAGCTTTTAATGAGTCCCATATCATTATTTTATTTATCTATGTGGTGTAATTAATATCTAAGAAGAACTGTAATTCAGATAATAACCAGGGTTTGAACTCTTTAATTTTAGTTATACATGCTGGAATTCTGGAGTTAAAGATTAATGAGGTGTACCCATTTTGAAGTTTTAGTATTAATGAATTGTGGTCTGAAAAGGGGCAGGGAGTGATTGAGAAATTAATGATTTTAGAGTGTAAGTCATGGGCAGTAAATATATTATCTATTCTAGTTTGGGTACCAAATCTGTGATCTTGATGGGAAAACAACAAAGATTTATCTTCTTTAAATGTGAAAGTATCTACAAGATGAAATGATTCTACCCACTTGTTTAAAGCTTTTGATACAGCAGATGTATGCAGTGGTCTTTTATTTGTAGTTTCATAGATATCAAATATACAGTTAAAATCTGCTCCTAATATTAAGTTGCCTTTATAATTATTGGAAATGAAATCTAAGTGTTTTTTTAATAGTTCCTGATCCAATGCCTGGGAACCAGTATAGATTGGCTAGGGTCCATATTCTGTTATTATATTTAACTATTACTAATGCCATAAGGCCTTCTTTATCTTCATGCTTATAAATGATTTCTGGGTTAATCAGATTTGTTTTCCATAAAATAGTTACCCCATTTGTCTTTGTTTTATAAGTGGATTGCAGCAATATCAAATATTCCTTAGGATTCCATTTTCTATTGTCATTTGTTTTGAAATTAGTTTCTTGAAGGAAGACAATTTGTGCTTTGTTCAGTTTTAAATATTTCAGTAAATTTGATCTCTTGCTAGGATTGTTTAAGCCATTGGTATTTAAAGATAATAAAGTTAAATCCATCTTAGTTTATTTAGACTATGTCTTTTTTGTTTTATTGTGACTATTAAACATTTTCCTCTGATAACTATAAAGTGTATGTTTGAGCTTTTAAAGGAAATTATCAGTTTTATACTTTGAGTGTTTACCAATAAAGTAATGTTTTGGTCAGGCATACTAAAAATGTGTTTGTGAAATAACAACTTTAAACTAATAAATGTTAACAAAACTAAGCTCCGCACTAGCCATGGAATGAAAATCATTCCTAATCTGATGGATAAACCTACGTCCATCAGATTATCACTCATACCTTGACAATCCAGAACATCTGAGCTCCATACATTGAATTATCATATGGAGAATATTTGTAATAGGAATAAGCAATATTTATATTATTTTGAACAGATATAGTACTATTGTCGATTAGATAGAATTCTAATACAATATAAATGTCTACTTATTGTATAAGCAATTGATATTTACATGAAAGATAGATGACAAGCAATTCAATCATAGTAAAGTAGGATGTATCATATATAAAACCTCAGTAAAAGATTATAGCACACAGCTATTTAACATATTCACCCTTACTGATGAAGTCTTTCAAAACCTATTACTTAATATAAATATATGGTAATAATATTTATACCTAATGTTTATAATATAATGTATTTTACTAGCTATATCAGAAGTTATATTTCATTCTTTGCCAGCATTTAAGTAATCACTTTGTTGCTAACTTACTTAAAGCATCAAGTTTGTTTTATGTAAACATTGATGAACGTTAGTGCATTTTAATTATCAGTGCATCCCTCTTCCCCCATTTACTACACAAACAAATTTTCATATCTGTCATTTCTTATTACAAAATGAGTGAAATTATAGGTTAAAAACAAGAAATTAACTTATTGTGATTAATGATTACAAGTTCCCTTTCCATATTCATAAATTGCCATTTTATGGCATATACTGAACGTTTTTAGATTTAAATGGCAACATTCTATTTTGTATAATCAGCAAAGGATAAACTGAGTGATTATTGTCAATTTAATGCTATTTGTTCAGAATGTGATTATTACATTCTGTGAAATTCCTAGTTCAGGCTTCTATTGTTTCCCTTGAACAACTTTGTCAGTTTGATGTCATGTATAAAACATTAGTTAGCTTGGTAACAGCTTAAGTATTATGTATGGTCAAGATGTATTACAAAACCACAATTCAAGTTAAAGCAATTATATGACTTGTTAGGCACATTTACTTATATGAGAAAATCATCATGCTTCCCCTTGATGTTCAGTATAGTGTATGTCATTTATGACAAGTTAAAACAGTAGTGTTGTTATACACAAGCCCATGTTATTAAACTGAGTGTCTTTTGTCAATTTAATACTATTTGTTCAGAATATGATTGTTACATTCTGTGACATTTCAAGTTCAGGCGTCTATTGTTTCTCTTGAACAACTTCGTCAGTTTGATGTCATGTATAAAACATTAAGTTCAGGCTTCTATTGTTTTTCTTGAACAACTTTGTCAGTTTGATGTCATGTATAAGACATTAGTTACCTTGGTAACCGCTTAAGCATTATATATGGTCAAGATGGGTTACAAAACCACAATTCAAGTTAAAGCAATTACATGACTTGTTATGCATATTTACTTATATAAGAAAATCATCATGCTTCCCCTTGATGTTCAATGTAGTGTATGTCATTTATGACAAGTTATGACAGTAGTGTTATTATACACAAGCCCATGTTATTAAAGCTTGTCTTTAATATCTAAATTCAACAGACTGCTTCATCTTATATGACGATTATATATTTTATGTCTAGATTTACTAAAATCATACATTACATAAGTATTGTGTTTTTTTTTTTTTTTTTTGCTGTTGCTTAGTTATTTGAGAGACCACAAACTGTAATGTTTATTCTTATTATTAGCTCATTCCAAGCATGTTTATACAGTCCATAGACTAAATTATGAGACCCTTCTAGTTTCTTATTTGTTATAAGTATATTTCCATCCTTACATACACACATATCAGTACTGCAATTACAGGCAACAATGCCCATCCAGTTTTGCCAGAATACCATTCATTAGTTCATGTGGTGTTTTTCCAGGCTGTTCTTAAAATACCCAAACCAATATTTGTCCTGTTCCATTCTACCAGCTTATTCCATGCAGTGGCCACTCTGCCAGTGAGCCACTCAACACACTTTCCATTCCCACAGATATTTCCACGAAGGAAATCTCATGACTCTCTAGCACTTCCCAGCAACCCCAATATGCCCAACATGTCAGAGCAAGCTCACCTCCCAGACCACTACAAAGGGTACTGCACAAGACCAAATGCTCTTAGTCTTTCACAATAACTCAGACTTCCACTCTTATGTAAGTCCTTAATGTGTTTGAACCAAAATACATTTTAAATATAAAATTGCACTTATTATTTTTTTTTAAATCAAGAATCAACTTAATTTGCTAAACTAAGTGTTGGGAGGCCATCAATATGTGTACATGTGGTTTAAAACAGCCCTTTTATTATATATATATATATATATATATATATATATATATATATATATATATTATTTTATTTTTTTTCAAAACCAAAAACATCATTGCCAAGAATCATCTCGGAGGCTCCTCAGAGCCATTAAGCATTGTCGTCACTCTGTCTTCATTACCATAGCAACCTGGGAGTGTCTGTTTCTGTACTGCATACCAGAGGCTCACAATGCACCTGAAGCAAAGCTTCACTTCACTGCAACTGCAAGCCTAAATTCCCTCCCTTTCAGCGAGGCAGCAGCCAGGAAAAGTACAGACAGCAAACAGATCAAAAAAAAAAAAAAAGAAAAAAAAAACTCCCAACAAGCTGCCACAACAAGAGACAATACACTCCTCCAGCCCTCCCAGCTCTCATTCAGCAGATGTACAAACAAACCAGTCTCTGCCAAAATATCCCAAATCACAGTTCTATCCACCCCCTTCCCCTAGGTACAGGCTAAAACACCAAATGTCTCTTCCTAATACACAAGCATCAGTAAACCTTGATCACAAGCTGCAACCCACAGTTTCTCAGAGACGTAAACGGCAACATATAACAGCTACATCCACATACACCATGTCAGGCTTAATCAAACAGCACTCAAAGCTATGATACCTGCCATAATTGACATTAATTATGTTTAGACAGAATAATAATGACATTTGTACTAGCTGCCAGACACAGCTGCATCCACGCGCACCATATCAGGATTGATCAAACAGCACTCCTAGCTGAGATACCTGCCATAATTGATATTAACTATATTTATACAGAATAATGATGACATTTGTACTAAGAGCTTGCTACTATTATTTAACCAGGATAAATATGACATTTCTAAATCATACTTTAACTGAAGAAGGCATTAGTTTCCATGACAGCATTTTTTAAAACACTCTACTGTTGCTGCTATTATATATTGTGTTAATTTGTTACATTTGAGTCTGAACTCTGATGAATGGTACCTTGTTGAATTAGTTAATTAATTACTTAAATTATTATAAGTAAAATCAATGAAAAATGAACAAGATAAGTATTCACTGAGTTCAAGTAGGGGAATAGAA
This sequence comes from Protopterus annectens, assembly GCF_019279795.1. Lineage (NCBI taxonomy): Eukaryota > Metazoa > Chordata > Ceratodontiformes > Protopteridae > Protopterus > Protopterus annectens. The sequence goes on from NC_056731.1 coordinate 473,780,809, forward strand.
ACTTCTATGTTTGTATTATATGTTGCTTTGTTTGGCTTATATATAATGTAAATAGTAACCCATCTTGACCTGCCTTTGTGAAGAATTATCGGACCCTTTGAACATTCTGAATAAATCATTACTGTTTCTCAGTTGTTTAAGAATCCCTCCTCTTTTTTTAAATAAAAACAGATGGCAAGTGATGTACCATATCAGTTGATACTTTGAGAGATGTAGTTGTAAGAGTTATTTTTTGGGACAGCTATCCTGGAATCTGTTTTTTGTTTCTTCTTTCTAACCTCAGTCCAAGGATTAGTTTTTTTTTTTATTCTTTTAAGAGTAGGGGGCATCCATTCCATTTCATCTGGGATAAACACTATGTTGTTTTTGATGAATATACTAGCTTCTTCTAAGTCAATAAAGGTTCTCATCTCATTGACAAAAAGTATTTTTATCTTGGCTGGAAAAGGTAGCTGTTGTTGGTTTGTTTCAACAGTTTTATTATTGGCCTGACTTTTTTCCTTTGTTCTAGTATTCTGGAAGAATAATCATTGTAATAATCCACAGAAAAGCAAATGCAGGCCAAAGGACTCCACAAAGAAGAAGTGATAAATCCACTTTATTTATACAGCAGTATAGCGCTTTCGTCCCTGAAACAAACTAGGAACTTCATCAGACAAATAAAAAATGTTCCAACAGCTTTTTAAATCTTGTAACCTAAAGTGCATGTATAGTGACATCACAGACCACACCTCTAAACTCAACTAAACCACACCCCTGGTTCATGACATATATACAGCCTTGCTTAAGAGAAAATAGCTAAATGAATGACTTGAGTATAAAATGTAATGTATATGATAACATATCAAACATTTTAAAATTGTAAACAAATATAAATACTAAATAGACACTGTTAAAATGCATATCTAATAGACATAAATAAATAAAAAAGCATATTTTTTTCTGTTAAAAACCTAATGCAAAATCCTTGTAAAATACTTATAAAATCAAGTATTTACATAAAAGTAACTTGTATATATGTAAATGTATATAAAAATCAAGTGTCATCTATTCAAGGCTTTTAATTTTAAAACACTTGAAATAGAAACAGCCTCATTCAACCCAGGCCAAACCTTGGCATTTAAGCGCAACTGCCATATCAATTCTTGTCTTTCCAGTAGCAGTGGCCATGCACACCCCCCCTGTTGTTCACTGCTACACTATATCTAAAATTGTGTCCACTGTAAACACAGACTGGGTATTCACCTCTATGTTTCATGATATCCCTGTCTGTACTCAATAAACTCCAGTTCTTATTAAGTATTCTTTTAATAAAGTGGCTGTCAGGAGAGAATGTTGTGATGGATATGGCACTGTTGTCAAACTTGGCTTTATTATTCTCTTTGCTTGTTACCACATCCAAACATGTTATGTCTATTGTTGATGGAGCATGCTAGGATTCTGCCACCGATCCATCTAACAGTAGGCTCTTGGTCAGTAGGTCCATCTCCCAATAATGCCCTGAAATGTCCATTTTGTCTCTTTGTAATGACTTCCCTCATTACTTCTTGAATTAAATCTCTAGGGTAACCTCTCTTCAGGAACATATTTTCTAAATTATTACATTCTAAAAGAAAACTTTCCCACAATGTTACCATCCTCGCAGCTCTAATGAATTGCTCTTTCAAGACAGCTCTTTTTTGGGTGTGAGGATGGTTGCTATCATAATGGAGAAAACTATTACAATATGTTTCCTTTCGATATATCTCAGCCCCGAACTTTGTGTGTGTACTGTTCTTAGAAATAAGGACATCCAAAAAAGATATATTTGTTTTACTTTTATTGCTAGTGAATTTTAGGATTTCAGTAGTTTGGTTGATGTACATTAAAAACTTGTCTAAAACATCTTTTTGACAGTCCCACAAAATAAAAATATCATCCAAGAAACATAAATATGCGAAACAATATTGAAACAGTGGTTGGCCTGTGAGGAAATGCCTTTCCCTTTCTATCATCACAAGGTTTGCATACAAACCTCCGCAGGCTGCACCCATTGCTACTCCTTCTAATTGATGGTAGTATTCACCATCAAACAAAATGAAATTGTTTTTTAATTCAATTTCTAAAAGTGTTTCATATACATTAACATTATTTTGTGGGACCCCTTTACTGACTAAGAAGTTACAAAACCATTCCACCCTGACTTCATGATGGATGGACGTGTACAAGTCCTTTACATCTATAGTTACAAATACAAAGTTTTCCTTGTACCTTACTTTGTTCATCCTTGTCAAAAAATCCCATGAATCCTTACAGACGCTAAATTCAATTTCTAAAAGTGTTTTGTATATATTAACATTATTTTGTGGGACCCCTTTAGTGACTAAGAAGTCACAAAACCATTCCACCCCGACTTCATGAGGGATGGACATGTACAAGTCCTTTACATCTATTGTTACAAACACAAAGTTTTCCTTGTACCTTACTTTGTTCATCCTCGTCAAAAAAGTCCATGAATCCTTACAAACACTAGCTTCTTCTTGTACATATATTTTTAACTTTTGATCAAGGAATTTTGTTAGGAGGTGTGTCATGGATCCATGTGCGTCAAAGATCGGTCGCATAGGTGTTTGATTTATACATTTGTGCATCTTCGGCACACCAAAAATTGTAGGTGTTTTAGGATAAAGCACAGTTAGGTAATTTAGCTCAATTATACTAATGAACCCTTCAATAAACAAATCATATAGGTTACCCTTTATTCTACTATACATTGTGTTAACTTCACTTAAAGAGCTCCTATTGTAACTGTTGCTTAACAAAATTTCTTTCATTTTGTGCACATAGTCACTGTGGTTCATAATCACAATACCACCCCTTTATCACGTTTAAATATTCTGATGTTAGGGGTTTGTGTCAAAAGATTTAGTTCAGTGGCTTCAATTTCTGTGAGATTATGTTTTCTTGTTTTGTTTATTCCTTTTTATAGCTCATGCTCTAAGGTCTAACTCACACATTCTTTCGAATAGTCCTAAAGTGGGGTGTATGGGGGGATTATATGTGCTTGAAACTCTAAAGGGTTCACACACAACTTGGTTGTTCCTAAATAACAATTTAAAATTTAATTTTCGAATAAATAGTTTTCAAGTCAGTTAGTGACTGTCACTGTACCAGATTAATTTTTTTGTTAGGAATAAAAATGAGTCCCTTTGCAAACAAGTAACATCAAAAACCAAGTTAGTAAAGTTATACAAGTTAAAGTCATTGGTTCTGTTTGTAATGATTTTTAACACAGGTAGCTGGAAGTGTTGTGGGGGAGTAAAAGTATAAGGTGTTAAACCGTTCAATGTCTCCCCCTCCAAGCACCCCTGTTCCTGCCCCTGTTCAGCTGGAACCTCTCTCTCTGTTGGCACTTGTCCTGCCATTGTTGACCCCCTGGGTTGTATTTCGTCATTTTTTGGTTCATTAACCATTCTCAACACTTGGGGTTCATCTAAAAAAGTTTTGTCATCTTCTGTATTGTAAGATAGTCCCTGGTTGCTGTCAGTTACATTTATTCTGCTTTTAGTAAAAGTCTTGCTACCCCAAGTTTGTGATTGGGGGGGTGGGGAGTAGGCAGTAAAAGTCTTATATGCATTTTGGTCTCTCTCCAATTTTTTTATCTTTCTGTTTTTATGCTGACCATTTGTTCATCTATAGAATAAAATATTCTTTTATATTCAAATTCATTGTTTTTAAACTGAATGTTGGACATCAAAAATGTATCTAATGCACTAGCTACTTTTGTAAGTGTTTGTATCTGTTTGTTGTTGTCATCCATCACAATTTACATGTATTCAAGGCCAAAGGGAGATAGGAAATTCATCCCGGGGATCATGTCAGTCGCCCTGCTAAACAGGGGCTCAGAGAAGTAAATATTGTGGGAAAAAATTTCCAGGGAATTGTTATGGCTAGGCTTGCATAGGCCTTAGGGTTGATAGCCTGACACCAACCTATGAACCTATAAATCTATCAAACAAAGTCAAAAGTTGTTTATGCAAAGGAGAATCTACAACAAGTCCCTGGGGATAGCGCCAGACTCATAGGCCTTTTGGCACTATTTTTTGCTTTATACATTCCCCAAAATATAAATTGTCCATTTGTAGTTTTTTTTTTCCAATAAATGTCACAGATAAAAAACAACTTACAACATGACCGTATATATATATATATATATATATATATATATATATATATATATATATGTTATACATTGATGTCAATACCACATGTAGGTCATACAACATATCTATTTACACTATGTACATAGATGCTTTCACTGTTAATTCCACAGTTATACAGACAGTATATACATTCGTAATATCCAAGTTATTTAATATCTGAACTTGTATGTGTTCTTTGCTTCCATTAGAGTATATTTTTAAGTTGCTGTGTGATGAATTATGCTAATATGATATTAAAGGTTTGTTTCCAAATTTCTCTGGATTTCATGTTTTTGTTTCTTTTATCTATTACTATTTTATGAGCTAAAAGGTGTTGTATAGCTACTTGTTTAAAACCCTCCCAAGAGATATTTATCGTATCTAGCCATTTAAAAGCTATATACAGTTTCATTAGTAGGAAGATTGTTAAAAGTGTATTTGCTTGTTTTCTTGGTATGTTGGGTGGGAGAATGTGTAATAGAGTGAATTCCCAAGTTAATGTTGATGTTTGATAACCCATTTTTTGTAATTATACCTTGAGAGAGTTCCAGAGTTTACAGACACATTTACAGCTCCAAAACACATGGATTAAGTCAACTATCTGGTCCTTACAGTGTGGGCAGAAAGGTGATTTTGATGTGTTAAATTTGTTTAGGATTGCAGGTGTAAAATATGCATTATTATTGATCATGAGCTGAGTGTATGCTAACTTTTTGAGGGATATAATCTTCAGTGTTAGATTGATTGCCTGGCTTATTTGCTGATCATCTATGGATGGTTTAATTTTTCTCCAGTAGTCAGAGGAGAGGAGGTCTTTCTGGTATTTGATTTCATTTATCATTTTATATGAATTAGTAATAGTTTTCTTTGTTGTGATAATAGTTTTCCAAAACCTGCTACAAATTTTTATGTCACTATTAGTCATAGTAGCATTTTGGAGGTAACTAGAACACAGTTCTTTGATTTGTCTTAGGATTATTATGTGTGATTTAGGGAGGTTTAAGTTGGTCCTCATTTCTTGTATTGAGCAGTTAAGGTAAGGATACATATATTGGATTGTTTTATCTTTCAGTCTGGAAAAAGGGACTAAGTCCAGCATCTTATTGTTTATTTTTAAATGTGGGTTTTTATAAAGAGGTTGCAGTATTGCCATGGCCTGTCCAAGGTTCAAGAACTGAAAGAGTTTGTGCGCTAAGTTGATAGAATGTTTTAAGGGCTCTATAATCTTATATATTTGCATTTCTTTCTGCTTCAGGAATGAAAGTGTTTTGGGATTGAAACCTAGAGCTTTAATATATCTATAATAGATTGTCACCCAAAGAGAAGATCAATTTTCCATTGACAGGTTATGTTCAGCTATTCTTAATATTCTGTTAGTGTTAATGATCGACTAGTACATTTTAAAATCTGGTAAATTTAGTCCTCCTTTGTTTTTGGGGAGTGTTAATTTTGGATAGGAGATTCTGTTTTTTTTTTGGGTTCCCATATAAATTTTGTTAGAAAGGTATGAATTTGTTTGAAGAATTTATTATGCATTATTGTCTGTGATGTCATGAATATATACATTAGTCTAGGTAAAATGTTCATTTTGATTATTGATACTTTGGCCAAGAATGGTAGTTTTAGGTTGTTCCATCTTTTACAGTCTTGCATTATGTTTTGCCAATTAAGGTTTACATTGTGTTGGTAGAAGTCTTTGTTATTTTGGAAAAAGGTGATTCCCAGGTATTTAGTTTCTTCTTTTATTTTTATTGTGTTTAACAATGGTATTAGTGAGACGGGTTTGGGTGTTTTTAGGGGGAAAATATTAGTTTTATTGAAGTTTAGTTTGTAGTTAGACATAGTCGAGAAATGTTCAATTGCAGCTATTATTTTGTTTATATCTGAATTTGGTGTAGTGCAGTATATGTTCTGATCATCCGCAAATGCAGTGAGGTATATTTTGAAGTTGTGTGTTGATGGAGGATTGTGATATGTGTTTTGTTTAATGTATAGAAAGAGTGGTTCTAGGTATAGGTTGAACAGAAAGGGTGATAATGGGTATCCTTGTCTTGTTCCATTTTTTTATTAGAATCATATTTGACTAAGTTTTATTTATATATAGAGATGTGTATGGGTTGCTATAGAGAGTTTGGATGATCTGAATGAAGTTATTGGGTATATTAAAGTAGGGTAGTGTTTGGAGTAAGAATTCTAGGTTAACCCTATCAAATGCCTTGTGGGCATCCACTACCATTGTGTAGATGTTGATACTGTATCGGTTAGCGTAGGATATTAGTTCATCTAATGTTAATATATTGTCATTAGTCTGTCTATGTGGTGTAAAACCGGATTGTTCTGGGGAGATGATTTTCTCTATCAGATTTTTCATTCTGTTTGCAAGTATAGAGGTAAATATTTTAGCATCCATATTTAAGAGGGAGATGGGCCTGTAGCTGTTGGGGTTTTTGGGGTCTGTATGTTCTTTTAATATAAAGATGGTTTTCGAGGCATTAAAGTGGATATCAATTATTTTATAGTTTATTATGTAATTCAGTGTATAGTATAGTAGTTTGGCTATCAAGGGAGAAAATGCTTGGTAAAATTCTGATGTGAATCCATCCGGACCCGGAGCCTTATACGCTTTTAAGTGTTTGATTGTTGTAATAATTTCACTGATGGATATCGATTCAGTTAGTTTTTTTTGTTGGTCTAAATTTAGGGAATTTCAGTTTTTGAAGGAAAAGAGTTCTTCCTTTGAGGTTTGTAGTATTTGTGCTCCATATATTTGAGAGTATATTTGTTCAAATATTTTAATAATGTCTTCATTTGTGTAGTTTTCGTCTCTGTAGTTTATTTCTGATATATTGGAGGCATTTTTGTGTTGGGAGATAATTCTGGCCAGAGCTCTAGATGGTATTTGATCTTCTTCTGTGTAAATGGCTAACATTCTGACTTCATAAAAAGATAGGTTCCTGGTTTCTAACATATATAGATCCATTTGCAGTTTTAAAAGTTCTGCTTCTGTTTTGTTCTTGGGGTTATTTATTAGTTTTTTTTCAAGATGCTCTAGTTTCCCTTTCAGTGTAGGCTCCTCTTTCAGTTGTATTTTTTATAGTATGCTGCTTTTTTGATAAACAATCCTCTAATTTGTTCTTTGGTTGCAGCCTATTCTATGTCAGTTGGTACTTGGGAGTTAGTGATATTTGTAAGAGCTATTTTTAGTATTGCTTCTGTTTCTTTTATTACATCCATTTTGGAAAGTAAATTAGGGTTTAATCACCAATTATGACCCCTATTCTTTAAATATATCTTTTTGCCCCAGTTACTGTTCAGTGTGATTTTGGAGTGATCTGAAAAGAACCTGGTATGTATAGTTATTGTTGGGTCCATGTTAATGAATATGTCAGAGATTAAGAAAAAGGCTGTCCTTGACCACATTTTATGGCATTGCGAATATTATGTGAATTTCCCTGTTTTTTCTTCATTGCTCCCATATTTAAAAGGGTCATATAGTTTGAAATCTTGTTTGAGTTCATTAAGGGCTAATGTGGCTTGTTTATTATGTGATTTGATCATATTAGATTTATCCTTTTCTGGGTTTTGATATGTGTTCCAGTCACCTCCAATCACTAGGTAGTGATCTTTAAATTGGTTTAAGGTTGGGTATAATGACATAAAAAAGTGTTGTTGGTTATTACAGGCTGCGTAAACATTAAGTACCATTATAGGTTTTGGTATTGTAGGACTAGTAAATGTTACGTAACACCATCTTCCCTCCTTGTCAGCTTTGGTAAGTATTTTTTCCTTAAATTGTTTTTAATTATTATGGCCACCCCAGCACTGTTTGTTTTCCCCTCTGAAGATATGATTTGACTTATCCATTTCTTTCTGCTAATTTCTGCCCATTGCTCTGCAGTCAAGTGTGTTTTTTGTATTAGTATGAGGTTGGCTGTGGTTTTTAATGTAATGTGTAAGAATAGTTTTCTTTTCTTCTAGTTTTGGAGCCCTTTAACATTCCATGATTCTATTTCCCACATTTATTTATTAGGTGTATTCCTTAGATATGTCATGTATATTAGTTTTGTTATCTTTGTATGTGTTACTGTGTGATGGTTTAGGAAAGCATCTATTTATCCCCGTCCCTACTCTGTGCCTAACCACTATATCCCTGGACCAGGAATAATCAGGGGGGGAGGATGAAGGTTCGTTATATGGTTTACCTTTACGTCTAATCTTGGAATGTGTTTTCTTTTTAGATATAGATTTAAACCATAGTATCCCCCCTGTGTTACTATATACAGTGCGGACAAAGCTGAACAAACTAGTTCCCTCAACAAACACTGCTACTTAATCTCCCTAGCCTCTTCCAATGTACTATTTATACAATTATGGTATTGCATTTAAGGTACAGCATATATTGTTTTTCTCTTGTGACTAATTCTTTCTAATAGTATTTTTTAAAACAGCATATTAATATACATTCCTCAGTAAATTATAGCACTATATGTACCAAAGTAATATTGTTAAACAATCAATCTTGTCATTTTTACATTTTTCTTCCATTTGACTTATTTTTCCTCTGCTTTATTTATTCAAATTTCGGCCTTCTTTGGTGCATGTAATGTTTTTCCACATCAATCTGTGTGGGTTATAAAATATATATTTGGCACCTATTTATCAGGGGTAGGAATTATATACATAGAGAAAAAGAAAGAAAAAAAAAAAGAAAAAACAAAACAGCTTAGCCAAACAGCCCTTCTGCTATAGTCAGCATATTAAGGCTATATTTACATTATCCCAAGATTGTTAGGTTATTTTACTATTTCCCTGAGATTACTTCTCTCCAGGATCTTTAAACACATTTCTAGTATTTACATAAAACATTTAACATTTTTTTTTCCTTTTTTTCCCCAATATTAATCTATGAGCTAGCCTGTTTCTGACAGTTTATTTCTTGCCTATTATTTAAGGCTGGATTTTCATTCACCTTCACAGTACTGGGTGTACTGTTTTAGTGAATGGTTCAGTTCAACAGTGCCTTATTTCTTCAAGGTTTTACTTGCAGGTTGGTTGACATATATGGTGCAGCTTTCTTCTTTTTGCTGGTGCAGATCAATTTTCATTTTTCAGGCAGTAAAATCTTTTGGAGCTTGCTGAGATCCATTTTGTCTGACTGTTCTTCTTAATGGAGCCCTCAAAATTGTAGGGGGATCGATTTTGCAGACCAATGTCCCAGGAGGAGGTTCCTTCCTATATCTACGCATCGGAAATGGCAGTTGATTTTTGGTTCCTACCCAGGCTGTACCTCCTTTTCCTGTGTTCCTCATGGCTCACATCATGGATTTAAGGGCCTAGACAGCAAGGGGAAGCTTTCAGAGTTGTATCCCAGCTACAGTGCTCGTGAATGGGGTTGTTTCTTTACCCAAGGGTCGTTTATCATTTTTTGTGGATTTATTTTGCTTCTGAAGGCGGAATTTACTTAAAAATGACCAGGAATGTCTCTTTTGCCTCTTTGGGGTTAGCGACCAAGTATTTAACCTCTTTGATGTAGAAGATTAACTGATTTTGATATTTCATCTGGAATTTGATTTTTTTTTTCTATTAGGAACCTGCAGTATGGAGATAGTAGTTGCCTTGCTTGTCTTATTTGTATTGGGAGGTCTTGAGCAAAGGAGATTTTTATTATTATTCCAGGTGAGTGTGCCTTTTTTCTTTGTTGCCAATATGATTTTATTTACATCTTGATGGTTTCAGTGGTGTTTGCATTTCCCTCAGGGCTCTGTGGGCTCTCTCTATTGTTATTTGCTGTATTTCTTTAGGTTCCTCTAGCAGGGAATTTATTATTTGCTTGATTGTTGGTATGAGACTGTTATGAGGTACAGTTTTGCGTATTCCTCTGATGATGATATTGTTCCTTCGAGATCTTGCTTCTAGGTCTGTTATTTTTGCTTGTAAGTTTTGTATTTATTTGTCATTGGCATCAGTTCTTTGAGAAATAGAGTCTATTTTTATTTCATTTTCTATTATTTTGGACTCAGATTTTTTCCATTCTGGATATTATTTGGCTGAATGAGTCACCAAAGGTTTGAAATTGTAATGATAAGTCCTTTATTGCTTGCTGGATAGGTAATAATGCAGTTTTTATGTCTTCCAGATTAGCTGGCTGGTCTGTCTTGGATTTATTTGTAGTTTTAGAGTTGTCAGTTTGTTTATTTGTCTTTTGTCTTTTTGAAGTTGTGTCTATCTCAGGTGAGGCTAGTACTGAGAATTTGGTCTTAGTTGTTATTGTTTCCATATTATTTTCCTCTTTTGACATCTTGCTATATAGTGTTTTACTAATCTTGTAGTCAGATGCAGGGCCTTAGTAGCACATGGCTTAAGCTGTTATTCAGAAATCTTGGTTAATCCTGCTGTTTCTGAACTGAATCTGTCACTTTTTCTTCCTCTTTTGTTTGCTGGATGATATTAGCAGTAAATATCTACAGTTATTTCTGTATTATTAATTCTGCGTTGCCTTTTGGGTTTGTTTTAATCTAGGGTATATCAGAGAGCTAGGTGATAGCAGTGTTCACAGAACAGTGGCCATTTTGAACTCCCATTTGTAGTTTTTTATCTTTACCAAAACATAATCCAACTCATTTAGTTTGTTAGCAAAACAACAAGAATCAATACCTGTATTTGTAGTGCTTAAAAATGTCCGTTCTTGTAACCATTCATTTAAAGAGGGTAAAATGTTTGCAGTGGTGGTATTCTGGTTAAATCCATTTAAGTCCTTGTTGGAAAAGGAGTAGTAGTTGTTGGCCTAGATAAAAATTGCTCCACATTGTTAGAATTGGTAGCAGCCAAATTCTCTGCATTCTCTGCATTAAGTAGGTTAGAAAAAACAGGTGTGGGATGAAGGGATAGCTGAGAAAGATGTGGGTTTGATAGTTCTTCCAAACGGTCCAACCGCTGGTTAATTTTGTGTATTAACACAGTTAAGTCACCCAAAGTGTCCGTGGATGTAGTAGAAGATCCCATGGTTGCTGCTTCCATCCAGGTAACTCAGATCAACCAAAACCAAAAAAGCAGCAACAAACCATTAATCCACAGAAAAGCAAATGCAGGTCAAAGGACTCCACAAAGAAGAAGCGATAAATCCACTTTATTTATACATCAGTAAAAGGTTAGCGCTTTCATTTCTGAAACAAACTAGGAACTACATCAGACAAATAAAAAAATGTTCCAACAGCTTTTTAAATCTTGTAACCTAAAGTGCATGTATAGTGACATCACAAACTACACCTCTAAACTCAACTAAACCACACCCCTGGTTCATGACATATATACAGCCTTGCTTAAGAGAAAATACCTAAATGAATGACTTGAGTATAAAATGTAATGTATAAGATAACATATCAAACATTTTAAAATTGTAAACAAATATAAATACTAAGTAGACACTGTTAAAATGCATATCTAATAGACATAAATAAGTAAAAAAAGCATATTTTTTCTGTTAAAAACTAATGCAAAATACTTATAAAATCAAGTATTTACATAAAAGTAACTTGTATATATGTAAATGTATATAAAAATCAGGTGTCATCTATTCAAGGCTTTTAATTTTGGTACTTACGTATTATCGCAACCAGATTTTACGACATGGTATACTTTCTTCTCTTTTAGTAAAACTACAACAAATAAGTGTAATCAGGAAGGGTGAACTGTTAAAAAGTATTCTAGGATATTGGTGGTGGGTTTGTAAGGTGATTAAGGGTTACAATTTTAGACTTTGCAGGTAGCGTGCTTTAAAGACTTAAAGCGGTGAATTCAGCAAGCAGCTCAGTCTTCAGATATTAGTCTCAAGTCTGCACTCCTGCTTTCTGCTGTTGTAAATGACAAATCAGAATGGTAAGTCAACTTCAGTTTTCCACATCATCTCATCACTTTCACTCTGAAACAGAAAACAACACTGAAATTCTCCTCGACGGGATAGCGGTGTGTAAGACTGATGTTAACCTACCATTCAGAGTGCTTTACAGCAGCAGAAAGCAGGACTGCAGACTGGAGGCTAATAATCTGAAGACTGAGCTGCTTGGTCCGCCAAACAGAAAAATGGAAAAGTCACATTGGTGTTAAACTGATGTCAAAGATACTATTAGGAAAGTACCGTACATTTTGTACACTTTCACAAAAAGCCTTAAGAAGGAACTTGACTTTCCAGATCTTGTTTAAAACACATAGAGGATCAAGTCGCCCTGAATCTGTGGTCAGTGTAATAGAGCTCATGGTTCTACATGCTGTCTTTAAAAAGAAATGAATGCACGAAGAAATATTTTTGTCCCTCTCGCAGTTGGCTGACAAAGTCCGGCTTCCGTTTCTTCTTCCTGCTCATGTTTAACTGGCAAAACCTATCAGTAGGAGTCAACAGACACCACCTTACTCAAACATTCACTCCTTTCAAGAAAACATTAGGATTTGGACTGCATTACAAATCTGGTTGCGATAATACGTAAGTACCTTAATTTTAAAACACTTGAAATAGAAACAGCCTCATTCACCCCAGGCCAAACCTTGGCATTTAAGCGCAACTGCCATATCAATTCTTGTCTTTCCAGTAGCAGTGGCCATGCAACCCCCCCCCCCCCCCTGTTGTTCACTGCTACACTGTCCAACACTATAAATCTAAAATTGTGTCCACTGTTTTCTTTAACATGTTTTGCCTATGCTTGCACATAGCTTGCACATAGCAGTAAATTTACCATTAATTCCTGCGGTCCTATGGTGGATGACTATAAATTGTGAATGATTTCAATAATTCACAAGAATCCAGGATGGAGCTGAAGCATATGTGCTAAGGGAAACAAAAATCTTCTGTTTTCAAGTTAGACTCAACATATTATCCAGGAAAGTGTTGTATGTTCTTTCTTTGAGTCTTGGACAGTCATCTAGCGGTTAGAGTATCAGATTGTACCCCCTCTAGTTAATCTAAGTGTCCTCCTTGTGATGTTATACTTTTTATATTAAATTACAGATTCAATTAAAATTTATTATATCACAAATTTTATAGTTACCTAGCTATGTGTGCTTAATATATCCTCAATTTTGTTACACTGAGTATTCTTTGTTAATTAATTAGTTAATATATCAGTTTTGCTAGTAAAAGTGTACCCCACATTTATAGATTTATCTTACATTAAAGTACAGCTTTAGTTGACTTCCTAGTCAAGGTGTAAACATGCTGATAGCAGTAATGGTTATTTGGTGGCAGGCTGTTTGTCAGGGGTGGAAATTATTTGTTAGAGTTGTAAATGTTTTCTTGCTGGTCCTTTCACTTCATTTGAAGCCATTTTTGTCTGTGTCTATGCCCAAGACTCTAGGAGGGTGAGCTGAAGCACATGGACTGTCAGGTTTTCTAACATTTTTAAGTTCAAACTCAGCATAATAACCATGAAAAAAATAACTTCTGCCACACTTATAATCGTTTTGGAGATTTCAGTATTTTTTTTTTTTTTGCTTATTTATTGAATTTGATAACTTTTTGGAGTTCATTTGGCAAAGTTTACAATCCCTTCTCATTACTCTAGATATTCATCCTGCGATTTTACACTTTTATATCACGTTTTTGCATCAAATTAGTTTCAGTTAAAATCGCTTATGCTGTATACTGTAAAGTTGCGTGGCATTTTGTTTAATAGAACCTCCATTTTGTTACACTGAATTTTTTACTTTGTTAATTTGTTATATAGCATTTTTATTTTGCTAATAAAAGTGTTTTCTCCATGACCTTTCACCTATTTCCTACCTTTACAACTTAACCTTACATTAAAGTACAGTTTCAGTTGATTTTCTAGTTGGGGTATAAACTTGCTGAGAGCAGTCGTTGTTATTCTGTGGCAGAGAATACTTTGCTGCTGTTTCTGAGGGGTGAATGTTATTGGCTGGTGTTCTGCTATTTTATGTTTTTTTCACTTTTTCCTTTAGCTTAACAATGAATGGCGGAGCTACGTGTAGTGCCACATGATACTGTGTTCAACAGATGTAGGCACTTTAATTTTCATATTCTGTCTTAGGAACCTTGGTTAACACTACCTCTCAGTTTTAGCTGTGTAATTCACAGATTTAAGCAGTACTTTATCATTTCACATCTAAAACTGATCTCAGGGGCAGTCTAGATCTAATTGTTTACTCCCTACCTGGTTTTGGTGCTTGAATATATTTTCCCTCTACATTTATTACTTTACCCCAAATCATACCTTAACTAGGAACCAAACTGCTATCTTCTCCTATTTCACCAACCAAATTGACCTTATAGCTAGCCCAGACTAGAATATTTACTCCCTGTGGTTAACTTAGTGATCGAAATTACTATTTTTCTTGAAGAGATACTTTAAACCATGAACCAAAACATTATTATAAATTCGGCAAATCTGTTACCAGCCTTATAACACTCAGTATACTTAAGCAAGGTACAAATTGCCTGATGCTCACAGACAATTAAACTCATCAGTGTCTATCTGTAAGAGATGCAAGTACCTAACCAAATTTTATGCCACACTCCCACAATCAAATCAATCCTGATAGCATCAGCCATATACACAACAATCTATACATACTAAATTATCATGCAATGTCTTTCCATATCACGGTTGCAGTATTCATTACATAAGAGATCTCCTGCCAAGGATAACCCAATGTCCAGCCAGTATACCAAAGCCTTTAGTCGTTATAGGCACCGTATATCACATGTGCAGTCCCTGTGCAAGGTGTAGGGCATAAAGGTGCTACATGGACACAAACACTCAAAACTACCTTGTCGCCAGTCCGAATGCCATTGTCGAATGTCAGTCTGAATGCCCTTCTGCTGTGCTGGTTACCAAGCTGTTTTTTTTTCATATAAGTGCCCAGATGGGGTTTCTTCTCTCCTTTTTCTTATTTTTGTTATTGTGTCCATGATATCCAGAAAGGGAGAATGTCAGTGTAGGAGGCAGATTCCCCATAAAGACCTTCAATACCAGTGTCTTTTTTGTTTGACTGCTTTCCATGATCACATGCAATGTTCTATTTACCAGGTATTTGTGCCTAAGACCCTCCATAGTCACCTCTCCTCTTTGCCCATATACCTGGAGAACCAACTTCTTAAGTTGTTGACTAAGAGTGCTATGGTGGAATCCATCCATCCTGAGGGACAGCAGTCTGTCAAGACAAAGGCCAAAAAACTCAGGGCCCAGACTGGCTGCTGTCCTCCCTCCCCTGGATATTTGTCTTAAGGCTGGTGAAAGCCCGGAACACTGTCTTGTGCTAACTTGCTTCATGTTCTTCAGCTATGACCCTGTTGGAGGCTGCCATGGATCTGGCTCCTAACATGTCCTTGGAGACTTTTCAAACATCCGTACCTGACACTGGGGGTGGGGTCCTCAGCTGTTTATACCTGAAGGACGAAAGAGATTCCTACCATTATTATAGAGTTAAGTCAAGGGTCTGATCCTTTGAGGGTGTTTTGTGCAGGCATCCCACAGAAACAAAAGACAAACCATATATCAGCTGTCATGAAGGATCCTCAGCGTGAATGGCAAGATTTCTCTCAGGGTTTATTTGATACTTTAATGGACTTAAAGCTGCCTCAAGTGGTCTCTTTTCCTGCTCTCCCTGGAATTCCACTCCATTCAAGAGGCCTAGGGAATTGGATTCCTCAGATAAGGAGCTGCACTCAGGGGAAGAATCCCTAGCATATTCTTTCCATATCTCTTCCCTCTAGGACTATGGTTTTCAGGAGGAGGAGTCCTTAAGTCCAGACTCTTCTTTGGAAGAGCTCTTATTTGGGGGATACCATTGCCTGTGTAATGGGTTATTTTAAGTGGGATTGTTCCTAGGTCTCTGATACTCAAAAAAGCTATTATAATATCCTACAGATGGAGTCTCCCAAACCTTCTGCTGTTCCTCCTTTTCTGGCTGCCCTTTTAGATACCCTTTCTGTAGCTTCTGTAACTAAAAAGCTGTATAGATTTTACAAGGTACCTGAAAAGTGTACATTTCTTTATTAATGGCCTTCTGCAGACCCATCTGTACCATCAATCTCTTATGACAAGCCTTTGAAGTTGCTGTCTTCCACCAACCTGCTTCCTTCTGATAAGTATAATATGGCCATGGAAAGCTTGGGCAAGAAGTTTTCCACTGCTGCTACCTTATCATTTATGGCAATTAACTACCAGATTCATATGACCGGGTATGTTTTGGCCTTCCTTTCACAGGTTTCTAAGGTGGTTTCTAACCTTCCTGATTCTGAGGGGAAGGCTTCTGCCATTTCCCTGCTAGGCTCCACCTCACAGGTTTCTTGACATTCAGTCAAATGCAGCTATGATACTGCTAGTGCCTCTTCCAGGAATGCTGCCTTTGGTTGTGTTATGAGGCGTTATGTTTGACTTTGTCTTTATGCTTTACCTGATGACATTAAAGGCTAAACTTTTGGATGCTCCTTTGGATAACAAGTCCTTTTGGGTCTGCTGCTGCTGATCTTTTCAAGTCTCTCCAGGGCAAGGGCAAAAGCTTGCAGGAGCTGAAACATATTTTTCTTTCTCCTCTTCCTAAGTTTCAGAGCAACTATGCTTCTAAGTCTGCCTTTCTTCGGAGGAAATCTTGCCCTCCTGATAAGGGAAACAAGGTTTCTAGGTGTTGCCTCCTGCAAAGTCTACTCAGACTCCTGCCTCCCAGAAACCTTCCTTTCAGAACAAGCCTGGATCTTTTTCATGGTTTGTATCCGGTTCCCTTGTCCATCTGCCTTTCCTTGTCTCTCACAAATTGGCTATGAATCACCTCATAATCTTGGGTTTTGTCTATTATCCATCAGGGATATTTAATGGTTTGGAAGTCTCTTCCTCCCTTTTAAGGTATTCCTCAACCTCCTCAGGAACAGCTTTCTCATTTCCCAGAGGTTCTTTACTCTCTTTTGGATGAGGGCACCATTCACGCCATGCCTTCCATCCAGGTAGGGAAGAGGTTTTATTCCAGAATGTTTTTGGTCCTAAGAAAGGAGAGTACATGGAGAACAATTCTGGATCTTTCCCCTTGCTAAACACTTTTCTCAAGATTCCTTCCTTTCAGATGTTACCCCTTTAAGCATTGTTTCCTCTTCTCCTTCCTCAGGCATTTCTGGTGTCTCTGGATCACAAGGATGCATAGCTTCACATCCCAATCCATCTTTTTTTCAGGAAATGTTTATGTTTCTCTGTCTCTTCCTTGCATTTTCAGTTCTCTGCTTTGCCCTTTGGTGCTTCTACTGACCAGGGGTATTCACCAAATGCCTGTCTCTTGGCATTGCTTTTGCACGCTTCAAGGTATTCAGATTTTTCTCTATCTAGATGATCTGCTTATTCAGCCTCCTTCTCCCAGGATTCTGATTTAGGATCTTTAGTTTACTACTTGCCTATTATACAGTCTGGGGTTCACCACAAACCTCCTGAAATCAGTTCTGATGCCTTCCCAGGATCAAATTTTCCTTGGATGCGGGCTTTAGATGATTCCCATGTTGGCATCCCTTTCTGCCTCCAAGAATCTGTCTCTGATGACCATTTTCCAATCCCTTCTTCCTGTGTTGGCTGTCATGGCCAGGGACTTTCTCAGAGTCCTGGGCTTCATGGCTTCCACCATTCCCATGCTCCCACCTGTCAGGCTCCTTATGACTATAAGCAAACTTCAATGACATCTCAAAGTGGTGTGGCTTCAGCATTGCCACCCCATGGAGTTCCCAGTGCCTTTTCTTCCCTTGTCTCAAGCTTGAGCTTCAGTGGTGAATTCATCTCTCTCAATCTGGGACTTTCTTTTCAAGCTCTGTTTCCCACTCAGGAACATTTTACAGATGCCTCTGATGGGATGGGATGTCTTCTGTGGCCCCTGAAGTTTCAGCGTCTTTAGTTTCCTCATCAGCGGTCAGCCCATATCAACATTAAAATAGATGAGGGCTCTGCTTCTGGCTGTCCAAAGCTTTTCATTCTCTCTTTCATCCCGGGTCCCTCAAGTTCTTCACAAATAATACCACAGTGATGTGATAGTGGGGCATGAGGTCCAATCTTCTTTGCAAACTAGATCTTCAGGTCTGGGATCTAGCTATCCACTATTAAGTTACTCTAGAGGTGGTTATATTCCTCAAAGCACAATCTAGTGGCAGACTGAGCAGGTCCAGTACACAAGCTCACAAATTAATGCCTCACAGTGATTTGCTCTTGATTATTGTCTAATGTTGAGGTATTCCTCAGGTAGATCTTTTCTTCTCCAGTCTGAACCTACAGCTTCCTGTATTCTGTTCCAGAGTCCCAAGTCCTCTGGCTTGGAAAGTGGAAGCCCTGCCTTTTCCTTGGAAAGGGATGTTCCTGTATGCTCCATCCATTGCCACAAGTTCTGCACAAGATCAGGCAAGACTTTTCACAAAATCTTGATGGTGGCTCCTTTTTGGACTAGACAGCATTGGTTCCCCCTTCTTTCTCACTTGGCCAGGGGTAATGACCACAAGCTACCTCACTGGGTGGATCTTCTCACAAAAGATGATAGATCTCTTATCCATCCTCACTTGACCACTCTTCAACTGACTCTGTGGGTGATATGGTTTTGATCCCTTTTAGGCATGTCTTTTCTGAGGATGTGCTCCAGGTTCTGTAGGAGGCCAAGAAACCCACTACCAGAAAATCCTATATTTCCAAATGGAAGCAAATTTCTGTCTGGTGCCTCTCTCGCCATCAGGATACCCTATCTGTGGAGGTTCCTCTGATTCTCTCTTATTTATGTGATCTGCTCTTAACTCCTCCAACTGCCTCTAGATTTGAGGTTAAGCAATTTCTCAAAGGCATCTTTTATATCAGAACTCCCAGGAACCACATTCTGCCTTCCTGGGATCCCAATTTTATACTTGAAAAATTGACCCAGGCTCCTTTTGAGCCTGTTTCTTTAGCTTCCTTTCAACATTGTACTTGGAAGACTGTTCTTCTTTTGGCTTTCAGTTCAGCCAAGAGAATATCTGAACTTCAGGCTCTCATAGCTACTCCTCCTTTTTTTAGTTTTTTACAGAGACAGGGTGTCTCTTTGTACTAATCCTTCTGTTATGCCCAAAGTGGTCAATGAGTTGTCCCTTGATCAGTCTATTCATCGGTCTTCCTTTTTTTCCTTTTCCACAGTCTGCCAGAGAGAAGGTTCTGTACACCTTGCATCTGCATAGACATCTCAGATATTATTTGAATAAAAACTAATGCTATTCACAAATCTGAGCAGCTTTTTGTTTCTTTTCTTTCCAGGACTTTGGGTTTGGGTGTTTCCAAGAAAACTATAACCCAACATGATGCTATGCAGGTAGGTTGATGCACGGCCAAAACCATTCAAATATACAACACAAGGCCAGCAATATATGATCCAGAAGTCACAAAATAAAAGTAAAAATACTAGATCTATTGCATATAACTGGCTGAAAACAGCCCTTTATTAGTAAGACAGACCGGTTTCGGCAACCGATGCCTTCTTCAGTGTTCAAGATGAGACAAGCAACTGTCTTTGTCCTATGGGAGTGGTACACAGTTGTTGTGATGCCATTCTGCAAGGGTGGCCCATTCACAGTCTACTGAGAGTTACAGACTCATCAGCCTAATGAGCCTTATAGGCAAAGCAATGGACTGTATTGTAACTGACCTTATTAACTATGATATCAAAAATCTTATCAGACTTTGCCTCCATCAGCTTGGCTTTATCAAGGGCAGTTCCCATCTAATGAATCTTCTAAACTACTTTGAGAATGTTACTTAGATTGTAGATCATGGATAACGTATTTATGTTGACCTTGCTAAGGCACTTGATATCATACCACATAAAAATATAATAAACAAGCTGAAAGAGCTCCAAATTGAGCTATATTGTGGTTAGGTGGATAGCCAAATGGCTTAGAGACAGGACCCAGGCAGTAAGAATGGGGGGGGGGTACATCCTCTGAGAGCACAATGGTGACCATTGGCATTCACAGTGATCTGACCTCTGATGTTCTGCAGCTACTTCTCAGATCTCCACTAAGCAAAAAATATTAGGTCAACAAAGGTCATGAATGACTGTAAGCTGGGAGACATTGTTAAGCTATCCACTCTGGCAGAAGCTTACGCTTGTCAATAGCAGTGCACTAAAATGGGCTCAAGCTCAATGCAGAAAAGTACACCATTGTAATATTTGGTAAGCAGCTCAACTCCAATTTATAGAACAGTTAACATACCACTTCAAAATTAAGGGTTGTCAGAGACCTGAGCACCTAGGTGGACAGCTCCCTTACATTTGATCATCATGTTGCAACAGTGGTTTTGAAATCTTTTTAGTTTGCACAGCTGATAGTAAATGTATTTTGTCAAAATCAAAAGAGATCTCCACTTCTTGTTTTGATTGGCCCCATCAATGAGTACAATGTCCTTTATGGGATGTACCTCACTAAGTATATCAAGTAGTTGTAAAGACTCCACATAACTTGGGCTGAGGGTATGACCCTAGCCCTGAGCAGCATCCTACCATCACCCAGAATGGTACCACAGTACAAGCAGAAAATGATGAACAACTGGCTAAGTTTCTGATGTCATTCTAAGGGGATCCAGTATCTGTCTGCCTGGGATGACATGACTGACAGACCTCGATGCTTTGCCAGAGTTGGACTGCATCTGTCACCCCTGGGCTTCCAGATACTGGCCAAGGCTCTTGCCACCCCTATGGTGCCTTTTTTAGGTGGTGTTCCAAAGGCCAAATTACCACTGTAACAGCTACAAACAAATGCAGTCTGAGAGTCATGCTGCTCAATGCTAGAAGTCTAAATCTCAAAATGCACTCGCTCAAAGCACTCCTTAAAATGGAGAACATCGACATTTGTGCTGTAACAGAGACCTGGTTCAAGGCAACAGAAAGCACCCCTGCACTACCAGGCTATAACTCATTCCACACCTTTCAGCCCCAGAACTTGGACCTAAGTTCCAAAGGTGGTGGTATTTCTATATTCATAAAGGATGCGCACACCCCCAGACTAGTAGCCCAACATAACGCATCTGAGATACATCAGCTGCAGCTAACACTGGGTAAGACAGCGATTCAGGTTATAGCCTGCAATAGGTCCCCAACCATGTCCCAAGACTCACACTCCATGTTCCTAAACACCCTGGAGAATATTGGGGTCCAACCTAACACTCTCATACTGGGTGACTTCAACTACCCCTCCATTAACTGGGAAAACTACTCATGTACCAATACACTTGACCAATGCTTTCTGGAATTCATTAATTCCAATGCTCTGAACCAGCTCATTCTTATCCCCACTCCCCCAATAGAGGTAGAAACATCCTTGACCTGGTCATTACTAACATGGGCGACCATTGCTCTACACCAATGGTCAACTTCTCGCTGGTTAGATCCGACCACAAACTAATCGCCTTGAAAATCCACATCCGTCCAACCCCCCTCCACAAAGGTAACCACCATGACAAACTTCTCCAAAGGGTAACTTTGGGCTCCTAAAAACAGAGGTGGCTAACTTCACGGCACCCATACAAATGGAGAATAGTTGCATGACCACCGAATCATACACCAATGTACTGTACGAACATGTACACAAATGCATGAATCTCACCATACCCAATAGAACTAAGAGCCAATCTGGTGGTCCCCTGATATAAAAAAACTCTACAACAGAAGGAGGAAACTGATGTGGAATAAGGCGAAGTCCCAAGACTGGAAAATCTCCCTTATCAGCCTCAACAAAAGGTAGATCCTTCATCAAATACTCTAAAGCTATCTATGAAAACAAAATTGCAGCAGATAGTAAAGACAACCCCAAGGCCTTCTATAGTTATGTAAAGAATCTCCACAGCAATACCCAGATTTATTCTGAGCTACTGCACAATGGTACCTTCTATACCAAGCCAACATATATTGCCAATATACTGGCCAACAGATTCAGTGCTAACTTTACCCCCCCCAAAGGACTAATCACAATACCAGTAGATTGCCAGGCATCCAGTATTACTGCTGCACAGGTTAAAACAGCACTGTCCAAGACCAAGAATACAGCTTCTATGGGACCTGTCAGTATCCCTGGCTGTGTTCTACATGAACTACAGAGTGAACTGACACCTCACCTGTGTGCCCTGTTCAATCACAGCCTCACCTCAGACTTTGTCCCTACCAAATGGTGCACTGCTACAGTCATCCCTCTGCACAAAGGAGGAGCGACTACAGATCCCGGCAATTATCGCCCAATTAGCCTGACAAGTCTGATATGCAAAGCTATGGAATACATCATCATGGACCTAATAAACAAGGATATAGGGAATCTCCAAACTCTAGATCCTACACAGTTTTGTTTTGTGAAGGGTAGATCATGCCTGCTCAACTTGGTCGACTTCTTTGAGTCAGTCACCAGAGTTGTGGATGAAGGCAAGGTGGTTCATACAGCCTACCTTGATCTGGCCAAGGCCTTTGATACCATTCCCCACTCAGGAATCATAGAAAAACTCACTAAGCTAGGCATCAACCCCATATCACTAGGTGGGTTGTAAACTGGCTCACAGATAGAACCCACAGTGTGAAAGTAGCTGACTCCAAGTCAGTCTGCCGACCAGTCACGAGTGGAGTCCCACAGGATTCGGTCCTGGGTCCTCTCCTGTTTGGTATCTACTTCTCTGAAGTCCATGCCAACATGAAGGGACTCTGGCTGACAAAGTTCACAGACGACTGCAAGTTGGGAGCCATTATTAACTCCCAAAGTGATGTTGACATCCTACAGAAAGGCCTCAATGACACCAACGACTGGTGTCAGAACTATGGCCTTAAGCTCAATGCCAAAAAATGCATTGTCATCCCCCTTGGGAAAAACCCTGTTCCCTTGAATTACCACATTGATGGTAGCCCACTGAACACAGAAGGCATTATAAGAGATCTGGGAACACAGGTTGACAGCAACCTCTCTTTTGACCACCACGTTGCCACTGTGATCAGAAAGTCCTTCTATGTGGCACATCTCATTACTAAGGGTTTTGCATGCAGGAAGAAAGAGGTCATTGTCTCTCTCTCTCTCTATACTCTTTCCTCATTAGGTCAATCATCGAGTACAATGCCCCATTTGGCATGTACCTCACTAGACACCTGCAACAACTGGAGAGGCTGCAAACGTACCTCACAAAGAGGATCCTAGGCCTTAAACACTTGTCCTATATGGAGAGACTCAAAAAACTCCAACTATTCTGTCTCATATCGCCTACTTAGAGGCAATCTCTGCTTGACTTACAAAGCCATGTCTGACCTAGCTCTGTTAGAAATGCTACATCTAAAGAAATCCCAGTGCCTCCAATCCCTCCACATCACACATTCCAGAGACCTCAATCTCATTACCACAATTGACAGAACATGCTGGAGGGACAGGTTCATATCCCAGAGACTGCCCATGCTATGGAACAGACTTCCCATACATGTCAAGCTGAGCACCTCACTGGCCCTCTTCAAGAGAAATCTTGATGAGTGGATGGGAAATAGAAAATTCATCCCAGGGATCACTCCAGTGGCTCTACTTGACAGAGGCACTAGGAACTAAGGTTGGGTGGCACGATGCCAGGATAATCCTATGGGCTAGTCTTGTAAAGGCTCCAGGGTCATTAGCCTAGTACACGTCTATGAACCTATGAAAAGATCTGAACTGGAAAGAAAGACTGGAGACTTTCACCTAGTCTAAATCTTATATCGTAGGATATAAGGGATCCAGTACTCCAAGAACTCTTTACGCCTCAGTAAATATCATTCCAGCTGACACTAATCTACTCCAACAAATAAACAGGACTAAGAAGAGGGCTAGTTTGTCACAGAGTGCCTACCCCTTCCTTGGAATAAACTCCTTCTTCAATATAAGCAGCATGAGACAATATGTGCTTCTAGAAATTAGCTTGACAACTGCCTGGCTGCTTGTAAACTGACCCGCAGTATAAGGGGCCTTCCTTGAAATGAAATGCAAGGTCTACATATGGATACTAGCAAGGTGGAAAGGACCTTCAGTCTCAGCTGCCTTGTAACTCCTATGATTCTTTAATAATCTGAAATGGAAAACTTACAATAAGAAAAAACATAAAATTTCAGACTCTTATATTCTTATGTTTATTAGCACTTTCTTTTCTTCTCTTATGATAAAATTTGTCTTTTTCTTTTAGTAAAACTGAATGGAACACTATCATACCTTGGTTACTAATACTTTTTTGTTATGCTATGATATAATAGCCCATACTAAACACACATTTCATAGGTTCATAGGTTGGTACTAGGCTATCGGCCTTAGGGCCTATACAAGCCTAACCATAACAATTCCCTGGCTATTTCTTCCCACACTATTTATTTCCCTGGACTCCTGTCTAGCAGGGCAATTGACGTGATCCCCAGGGTGAATTTCCTTTCTCCCATACAATCGTCAAGATTCCTTTTGAAGAGGGCCAAAGAGGCCCTGTGCTTGACATGTATGGGCAGTCTATTCCAAAGTCTGGGGAGTCTCTGGGTCAGGAACCTATCCCTCCAGTATGTTTTGTTTATTGTGATGACACGGTTTAGATCCCTGGAGCATGTGGCTCTGAGGGATTGGGATTTCTTTAAGTGTAGCATGTCCAACAGCTCTGGGTTTGACATGGCCTTGTATGTTAAGCAGAGATAGCCTCTGAGTAGACGATATGTGACATAGTATAGCTGGAGTTTTTTAAGGCAGTCAGCGTAGGGCATCTGCTTTAGGCCTGTGATTCTTTTAGTGAGGAATTTATGCGGCCTTTCCAGTTGTTACAGATGTCTTGAGAGGTACATACCAAATGGGGCATTGTATTTTATAATGGGTCTAATGAGGGATGAGTACAGTGGGACAATGACCTCCTTTTTTCTGGATGAAAAGCCCTTAGTGATGAGGTGTGCCACATAGAAGGATTTCCTGACTGATGTGGTTATCGAAGGTGAGACGACTGTCCACCTGTGTCCCTAAGTCTCTTATCACACTTTCAGTGTTTAGTGTACTGCCACCTATGTGGTAATTCACGGGTACATGTTTTTTTCCCAAAGGGGATAACTACACATTTCTTGGCATTGAGCTTGAGCCCTTGGCTCTGGCACCAAGCATCTGTTTCTGTAAGGCCCTTTTATAGAGTATCCACATCATTTGTGGATTCAGTAATTGCTCCCAGTTTGCAGTCATCTGCAAACATTGTTAGCCAGAGTCCCTTAGTGTTGGCCTGTACTTCAGAGAAGTAGATGCCAAACAAGAGCAGTTCCAGGATTGAACCCTGAGGTACTCCACTTATCACTTGTCTGGAGCTGGATTTGGAGTTGGCTACTTTTACAGTGTGGGTTCTGTCAGTAAGCCAGTTGGCAACCCATTGTGATGTAGGGATTAATGCCCAGCTTAGTAAGTCTATCTATGATTCCAGAGTGGGGGGTGGTGTCAAAGGCCTTGGCGAGGTCCAGATAGGCTGTGTGGACTGCCTTACTCTCGTCCACGGCTCTTGAGACTGATGCGAAGGAGTCGGCTACTTTTACAGTGTGGGTTCTGTCAGTAAGCCAGTTGGCAACCCATTGAGTGATGTAGGGATTAATGCCCAGCTTAGTAAGTCTATCTATGATTCCAGAGTGGGGGATCGTGTCAAAGGCCTTGGCGAGGTCCAGATAGGCTGTTTGGACTGCCTTACTCTCGTTCACGGCTCTGGAGACTGATGCAAAGAAGTCAATCAGGTTCAGGAGACAAGATCGGCCCTTCACAAACCCAAACTGGGTGGGGTCCAGTGTTTGAAGGTTGCCAATGTCTTTGTTTATAAGTTCCATGATATTATGTTCCATGGCCTTGCAGATCAGGCTCGTCAGACTGATGGGACGGTAGTTCCTGGGATCCAAGGTGGATCCCCTCCTTGTGGAGTGGGATAACTATAGCTGTGCACCACTCAGTGGGCATGAAGCCTGAGGTGAGTCTATGATTAAGCATGACACTTAGGTGAGGTGCCAGTTCATTTTGTAGTTCATGTAATACACAGCCAGGGATGTCATCTAGTCCCATGGATGCTGTATTCTTAGCATTGGAGAGTGTGTTTTTTACCTGTGTGGCCATTATTATTGGAATTTGGCAATCTTCTGGTACTGAGATGGGCCGTTTAGGGGGTGAGAGGGGGGTGACCTTGGCACTGAATTGATCTGCCAGGATATTGGCAATATCCTTGGGATCAGTATATTTAATGCCATTCTGTTGTAGCTTAGAGCAGATCTGAGCATTGCCATTTAGATTCTTGACATAGTTATAGAATGCCTTGTGGTTGTCTTTGGAATCTTTGGCAATTTTATTTTCATAACTAGCTTTGGAGGATTTTATGAGGGATCTCAGCTTCTTACTGAGGCTGGTAAGGGAGTTTTTTGCATCCTGGGATTTTCCTCTTTTCTGTAACAGTTTCTTCCTTTTGTTGTAAAGTTTGTTTATGGCAGGAGACCACCAGATTGGCTTCTTTTTTTGGGGAAGAGCATCTTGGTTCTATTTGGGATGGCATGATTCATGCATGAGTGGATGTGCTTGTACAGTGCCTTAGTGTAGGATTCAGCAGTCGAACTTTCAGTTCCCGTCTACATGGGTGTCATGAAGTTTGTCACTTCTGACTTGAGTAGCATGAAGTTGGCTTTGGAGAAGTTTTTTTATGGAGGTTTCCTTACTGGGGGGTGGGGGTGGGATGTGGATGTTAAGGGTGATTAGCTTATGGTCAGATCTGACCAATGAGGGGGTGACCATAGGTGTGGAGCATCGATTTCCCATGTTGGTAATGACCAGGTCTAGGACATTGGAGCCCCTGGTGGGACTATGGATTAGTTGATCCAGGGCATTGGAATTTATGAATTCCAAGAACCATTGGGCAAAGGTGTTGGTACACGAGTAGTTTTCCCAGTTAATGGCAGGTTAGTTGAAATCACCCAATATTAGGGTGTTTGGCTGTATCTTAATATTTTCCAGTATGTTTAAAAAGGTGTAGTGAGAATCTTGGGGGATCTGTAGCAAGCTACAATTTGAATTGCAGTCTTACCTAGTGTTATTTGCACCTGGAGAATTTCAGACACATTGTGTTGGGCAACTAGCCTGGTGGTGTGAATATCCTTGGTGAATATGGACACTCCTTCACCTTTAGTGTTTCGGTCCTGGTTTGGTGGGCGAAAAGTGTGGTAAGAGTTGTAGCCTGGTATTGCAGGGGTGCTCTCTGGAGCCTTGAACCAGGCCTCAGTTACTGCACAGATATCGATGTTCCCCATTTTTAGGAGTGCCTCAAGAGAGTGCATTTTGAGGTATAGACTTCTAGCATTGAGTAGCATTACCTTCAGAATTTGCATGTTTGTACCTGTTATGGTGGTGGTTTTGTTCTTTGAACCTTGCCTAAAAAAGGCACTATAGGGGTGGCAAGGGTCTTAGCCAGTACCCTGAATCCCAGGGGCGACAGGTGCAGACCATCTCTGGCAAAGCATCATGGTCTGTCGATCATGTCATCCCAGGCAGACAGATACTGGATCCCCTTTGAATGACACCAGAAGCTTAGCCAGTTGTTGAAGTCATAAGAAGAAAATTCAAACCTGACTTTCCTTCTTTTTTAATAATGTAATTTTACTTGCATCATAGATTGTAGAAGTTTTCAACATGTGTAGGTAACATAATTTAATGTTTGCCAAATATATGGTGCAAGCTCACCCATAAATGTTTGCTAGAACTCTACTACAGAGCCTTCCAAATATGGAAATGTATTTCTTTTCAAGCTTGAAATAGTTAATGTGAACTACTGCAGGTGAAACTCGAGCAAATACTTTCATCAGTTTCATTTTCTGTGTTATATGTGCTTCCCTTAATAATCTGCCCATGATTCTTCACACAGTTCTGTCAATGATCCATGAATCATCAACATTACCAAAGTCCCAGTCTTGCACTCTGTTTAAGATCAGTCACAGAAGGGGGTCTCTTGGCTCATGAACCCCTTTGATTTCTATACCTATACTATCACATCATCATCAAATGGTGAGACAGATACATAACCCAATATATACCCCATTTCTGGAACAAGCTGCTCTTACCTATAAATCAGAGTACTTCTTAACCTCTAAAACCAGTATAGACGACTGGATGGATGATCGAAAATTTTCACCAAGGATATGTGAATAAAGTCTGCTTAATGCGGGACATTGTTAGTTTTCTGCCAGTACTGCCAAAAACGAAAGCGAGGACCAATGCAGGCTAAAATAAACCTCCAAATTTATTAGCTCACAAGTAACACAAAAGAAGTTGGTCCTCGCTTTCGTTTTTGGCTTTTCTGAGTGGAGTTTGGTTGGTGTATATCGCGTTTTTTCTTGGTTTCTGCCAGTACTGGCTGATGTGGCTGAAGTGATCATTGGTCTCCCTTGGCAGTTAGCTTAGTAAAACAACTATGAACCTACACAAGAGTTTTATTACTTTTTGCCATGTTTTTATTATTTTTACAAGTTTATTTTTACCCTATGGTGCATAAAAAGAGTACGTTTTTGCGAACTGATTAATTTACTTAATTAGGAATCATATTGTTATTTCACTAGTTTTATAATTGCTTTTAGTAGCACGGCTTTCACAGCTTCTCTGTTTAATCCTGCTGAAACCAAAATGTTCAACATTAGACCATTGGACGACAAAAGTGGTTCTCTCAGTCTTTTCATGCTGTGGCTTTTATGGTCCCAAACCGGATACTTCAGTTAACTCAGAGCAGAACAAAACTCTTGTCCAGCACAGCTTTGAAGTAAAGGTATATAGTTATAGCAACAAATAGTTCAGTTGATTGCTTTGATTTTTGTATGTTTCCATCAGCAGGTGTAACACACAGGTGCACTCAACAAAAAAATACAGGAAAACTCCCAGCATATACCAGAATCTCTCTTTTTTTTTTTGGGGGGGGGGGGGTGATTACTCTAGTTGGCAAAGATAGACATTGTCTCAAGACTTTGGCATTAATTACCTGTTCCAAAAATGCCTACTGTAACCTCAACCAACAAGGAACTTTACAGCAGCTGAGCCATCAACATTATAAGTTAATAAAATAATCACTGCTCCTAAGGGAAACTAGCTAGGCTTAAAATGGCCGACAAAGGTAGCTAGGACTGTACTTACCTGTGAATTTATGTACCTACAAAAATAATACAGTTGATTATTTAGAAACAAACTCAAATGAAGATTCTTTCAAACATAACAAACGTAGGAGTCTTGCAGCGTAACACAATACCTTCAACACAATTTTAAGAGCCTGGGAAAAACTTCTCTGAATGTAGGTCTGCAGATGTCTGGTAGAACAACTTCAGCTTACTCTATCAGGTCTTCTCTTGGTGGGAATGATGCTTTCTCTAAGAATTGCTTCTCTAGTCACCAAATTCCCTTTTACTAAGGGTAAATGTTGTCTTATTGGGCTTCTGTTATGTTTTTGCTTATAGTATACCCACTAATTCATTAAAGAAACCTGCTGTTACTAATACATTTGGGAATCTCACTATTCTTAAAGGACCAGGTACAAATTAAAAAAAAACACTACTGTTTTAAAGAGACGGCATCTTATTTCTTTGTAACACTGCTATAAACACTATTGATATTACTCCATATACATTTTTTTCAAATTGTTTTGGGTCACTTGGCCTTTTTAGCGGTGAAAACTATGTTATATTAAAATATATGTATGTGTGTGCATACGTGTGTGTGTGTGTGTGTGTGTGTGTGTGTGTGTGTGTGTGTGTGTGTGTGTGTGTGTCTATATAGCTTTCAGTCATCTGCAAACTTTTTCAGCTAGAGTCCTTTGGTATTAGCTTTTACTTCAGAGAAGTAAATGCCAAATAGCAGAGGTCCCAGCACAGAACCCTGGGGGACTCCACTAGTGACTGTTTTTTGTGAAGGTAACTTACCCTATTTTGATTTTTGGCACCCTATATGTGAGCCAGTTGGCAAGCCAGTGGGGGACATAGGGGTTTATTTAACTTGTCTACTATGCCTGAGTGGGGGATTGTGTCAAAAGTTGTAGCCAGGCCGAGGTATGTGTTGTGTACCATTTTGCCTTCATGTCGGGGTGTAGCCAGAGATTTACATTTTGTACTCAAACCTAAAGTTGCTGCCCCCACTACCCACTTGTCAGTTTAAAAATGTACTCAGCCATCAAAATGATACCCCCAGACAGAAACATGTTATTTTCAACTGTTACAATTTATTTCCATAACAAGCTGGTTTTAGAGGTGTATTCCTTTTGCACGAGAACTCTTTGTGTACCACTATACTGTGAATATTCATTTACACAGTTCTAAACATTCTGTGCTGTTTGAGTGTTGCCATTTGCAAGAGATGCTGAGAAGAAAATGTATTCATTTCAGTACACTGAGTATGCCTAGCTACACCTATCCATTGCATTGGTGACCTTTTCAAAAAGTTAACCTGGTTGAGTAAACATGAACTCATTATCAACCCCCTTTTCCCCATTTTTCTACATGGGGTCAGGGTGTCATGTTAACTGTTGTCATCTCTCTTCATTCAATATCACACTTCTGACAGATCTTCTCTCACACAATACATCCACCTCTTTGGGCACCCTTGTTTCCTCTTACCTTCTTCCTGTTTGTCCCAAATCTTCTTCAACAAATTGTCTGTTTTTCTGCACATGTGCTTGAACCACCATAATCTGTTCTTTTAGATCCTTTCTGCAGTTGGAGCTACTTTGGTTTCTGCTTTTATGTCCTCATCTCTTACTCTGTCCCACAGTGTGCATCCTACCACCTTTATCAGACACTTCATTTCAATCACCTATGGCTTCCTCATCTGCTCTGTCTTTACTACCCAGGTTTCTGTACCATAAGTAGTACTGGTCACACCACTGTTTCGTATTCCTGACTTTTCGGCTTCTTTGGCATTCTTCTGTTATACACTACTTCTGACACTCTGTGCCAGTTGGCTGCAGCCCCTCTGATTCTAGCTTTGTCCTTTTCATTTAGACTTCCCTTATCCTCAACACCCCCTGTCAGATACTTGAATTTATTAACCTGTTCTGCTATCTTCTCTTCTATCAAATTTCTCAGATTATCCTGATTTCCCCAATTTGCTGCCATTACCACTGTCTTATATGTACTAAGTTTCATCCCCTGTGCCTTCAGTTTTGCATTCCATTCCCCTATCCTTTGCTAAAGTTCTTGCTCAGAGTCTGACTGTAATGCCACATCATCTAAATACAGCAACTTTGTTGATTTGTTCCTGTGACCTGTTTGCTAATGTAGTCCATCATGAGTATAAACAGCAGTGGGCTCAGAGGTGAATCCTGGTGCACACCCATTCCCACTGGGAACCCCTCTGTGAGACCAAACACTGTTCATACTTGAATCATTGGGCCCTTGAACATAGCCTATGCTAATTCTACCAATGTTTCTGGGACTTCAAACCACTACAGTCCTGCCAATATCAGCTTTCTTGGGACCTTGTCATATGTATTCTCCAAGTTAGGAATAAACACTGAAAATAAAATAAAAAAACGAATACACATAGAAGAAAATTCCTGTTTAATAAAACGTAATTAAAATCAACAAATAATACACATAGCAACTCGAATTTCCAAGTTAGGGGAATGCCCAGTTGGACTCTTTCCTCATCTCTAGCTTCTTCTCGACTAGCTGTCTCACCACAAACATTGGATTAGTTGTGCTGCATCCTGATGACCAGTTGCAAGAGTTTTAATTCAGGGCTAATTATGTCTGATTCTAACTGTACACAGCCAGTACATGGGTAGGTAAAGGTTGTGAGCATTGCCTGGCATCAATGTTACTATATGTATGTGTGTAGGAAGAAGGTTTTAACCCCTTAGGTGGTGAGAGTGTGCTATACGTAGCCTCTTAGCCAATGCGAGGACATACTGAGGATGCCTACACCCACGGCTGCTGCTGGTTCACCCTCTGACTCCTCACCTGCGTGTGGTTGTGCTGACCTTGTCATTGGGGGTGGGATGTGTGCCCCTTCCCCTTGTTGATCCTGCTGAAGCTGTTTTCTCAGGTTAATGTTGTGTAGCATGGCACATACTGTGAATATTTCAATACATGTATGTGGATTGTACTGCAGAGCTCTCACAGATGTACATAGGCACCAGAACTGTGACTTCAGCAGCCCAAATGGATGCTCTATATTATTTCTGGTTTGAGCATGTGCCTCATTATGGCTTTCTTCAGCAGTGGATTTCTGATGGGTGTCATGAGACATGGTTCTTTTGCATAACCTGCATCCCCAGTAAATGACCATGTGGGCTATCCCCTTGTGAACATCTGATACAGTTGGGCTGTGTGCCATATATGTGAGTCGTGGTAATTGCCTGGGTTGCCAGCACACACATTCAAGATGATTCCCTTGACATTACACATAACTTGGCAATTAATAGAATAGAAGCTTTTCTATTTATGTAAAGCCTTCCCTGTTTCTTGGGTTGTGCCTTAATTTCTATATGTGTGCAATCTATGTACCCAGCACTTCAGGGTTGTGTACTACAGGGTAGAACTCCTGCATATTTCTGGCCCTGTTCTGAAGAGTACAGGGAAAATATATGTGGTCACTGGCATGTTGGAGTACAGCATTCAGAAACTGATGGAGGATCCTGGACGCTGATGCCTGTGACACCCCCAGAATGTCCCCTGCTGGTCTCTGAAAGGTGCCTGTAGCTAAAATTCTAAGTGCTACCCATACCTTTGTCTCTACTGGTATGGGTTCCCCTCGGCTTGCCCTGGCTCTGAGTTGAGAGCGACAAAGGTTGCAGAGTTCTTGTAGTGTGTCTCTGTCCATCCTGTAGTGCTCTACAATTTCCACATCAACATCATGTAGAGTATGATAAGTTAAACAGGGTCTAAAAACTTTTCTCCTTCTTGTCTGTGGTCTATTAGCAGCAGCAGCAACATAGACTTCAGCCTGTTGCACACACACATGAATTAAAGCAACAGCAGCCCCTAACATTGTTTCTGTGTAGACTCCTTTCTGTGGCTGTATTCCAATAGGTTTTGTATTAATTAGGGGAAAACCAGCACTTAGTCTAAATGGTTGCTTTACAGCTTGTTGAGTAGCTCCTCCATTTCTGATTGGTTGATTAGCATACAGTTCAGCTGTTTATGTTGTAATTAGCATGCCATGGTGTTTACCTTGTACCGTGTAGATCTGCTTACTGAATCTAAAACAGTGCGCTACTATGTGCGTGCCATGCTGTGGTGTGCACATGGTGTAAATGGACTGCGTAGGCATTATTTAGTCTGGCTGTATGCATTTGGAGGCAAAACTCTTGCATATAAACACCGTTATCTTCAAACAGGTTGCCAGTAACCCCCACACTGTACTTGCTTTGGATCAGACACAGAACCTCACATATGCTGAGGCTCTTAAATGCAATCTACCCAAACCTCGAAGGCCTCCCATACGCTGCCCTCAGCAACCTCCCAAACAGTCTACAGTGCAACACTCCCCAGTAGATATACAACTACATCTTACAATGTCTCAGCCTCTAAGCCCTTAAGGCAAACTAGCACACATCACAATATATTGGTCATTAGAGGCCATTGTGAGACACAGTGATAGCCCCTTCACTGGGATGAGCAAGAAAACAGTCATGGTCAGTTGTCTATCAGGAGCAAGCATCTGCCAGATTACACATGCACTCATGACATTGAACCAAAAGTGCCAGTATGACTCTGTCACAGTCCATGTGGGTGTTAATGACTTAAGATAACCTCAGTGGGTGTTAATGACTTACGATAATCTGCTTGGACTATATGAAAAGAGACATGATGGAGCTTTCAGACTGTTTCCTAACCCCAGGAAGGAATGAGCCTAGCATTGAGCAGCATTCTACCTTCTCCAAGGATGAAATCACAATATAAACAGAAGATGACTGACTAACGGTTGACTTAGTTACTGGTGTCATTCTAAGTGGCTCCAATATTTGTCGGCTTGGGTGGACATGATTGACAGACCATGTTGCTTTGCTAGGGATGGTCTACCCCGACCCTATTATGATTTCTGATATTGGCCAATGCATTATCCACCTCATAGTGTCTTTTTTAGGCAATGCCAATCTGATAAACCTTTCAACATTTTATGCAAATGTAAATTTTATGCAAGATAAACTAAAGGTGTTACTGTTCAATGCTCGGAGTCTCAACAGGAAGTTCCACTCCCTGAAAACACGCCTCACCCTGGAGAGTACTGACACCTGTGCAGTTACTGAGACATGGTTTAAAGCCATGGAAAGATCCCCAGCAGTACAAGGCTGTAATGCCTTTCACACATTTAGACCAGCTATTACACAGGAAGGGACAAGAGGTGCAGGTGTATCAATCTGCATAAAAAGTAAGCACACCTCAAGATTGATCAATCAATATGACATGCTTGAGCTATTTCATGTCCAGCTAAATGTAAATAAAGTCCAGTAGCATATCCTTGCTAGCTATAGGTCTGTGATCCGAGATAACCATACCGTGTACCTGAATGTACTGGAGTCACTCACAGTTCAATCCAGCACCATATTCATGGGTGATTTCAACTAGCCCATCATAAAGTGGGAATCATACACAATTACTAACATACAGGTTCAAAGATTCCTAGATTTTTCTCAGTGCAAACACCCTTGAACAGCTAGTCTGCACACCTAGTAGGGGTGCAAATATACTGAACTCACAAATATGAGGGAATGTTGCACCCCACCCCTTTGTGTAATGTCTTCACTTGTCAGATCAGATGACAAAGCTTTAACCCTTGAAATAAATATCAAGGCTGAACTCCCAGCAAACCCCAGTTCCTTTAAGAACATTTCCAAGGCTAACTACCTCTTATTAAGTGAAGACATAGCTAAGTTCCAAGCCTCACCCAAACTCGGAGCACACAGTGGCCTATGTGGAAGTGTTTACAGAAGCACCTACAAGCATGTAAATAACTGCATAGAAATAGCAGTACCAAACTGAGATAGATGTAGAAGCAACTCCAAAAACAAGCCCCCTTATATAAATGGGCACAACAAAAGAAAGAAAATCCTGTCCAAAAATAGGAAGGGCTACGCCCAAAACAAAACAAAAAACAAAAAATAACAAAATATCCTCATCAGTCTCAACAAGCAACTCAGGGGATTAATCAAGTCCACCAAAGCAAACTTTGAGGTAAAAATAGCCTCCCAGGCTAAGGATAAACATAAGGCATTTTTCTATTATGTACACAACCTTCTTATATCAAACTGAGGGATATAGCAAATTTGCTGGCTGATAAATTTACCCCCCCAGCCCCCTCCGGAAATGCCCTGTACCATTTCTCCACCAAATATCAGTAAAGAGCAGGTCCTCACTGCACTCTCCAGAGCTAAAAACACTGCATCAATGGGTCCTGATAATTTTCCTGTATGTCTCCTATCTTGAAACATGATCTGTCAGGCTCACTAGAATCTCTATTCAACCACAGCCTGCAGGCAGACTTTACCCCTAAGGAATGGAGAACTGCAGCTATCATCCCTCTACACAAAGCCAGGTCATCAACAGACCCAGGGAAGTAAGGACCCATAAGTTTGACTAGTCTTATATGCAAGACAATGGAATGAATTATTGTGGATTTGATACACAAAGGTATAGGAAATCTTCAAACACTGGACCCATCCCAGTTTGGTTTCATCAAGGGCAGGTCATGCCTACTAAACTTGGTGGACTTCATTGAGAAGGTCACTAGAGCCATGGATGAGGTCAGAATGGTACATACTGCCTATCTTGTCCTGGCAAAGGCATTTGACATAATACCTCATTCTGGTATTACAGACAAATTTAGGCATAAATCATATTGTCAAACGATGGATAGCCAAATGGCTCACAGACATGACACATGAAGTTAGGGTAGGGGAATCCACCTCCACCAAGAGGTCTGTTACTAGTTTTGTCACACAGGGCTCAGTACTGGGACCTTTTCTGTTTGCCATATACTTCTCTGAAGTTAAGATGAATGGCTTTGGCTGACCAGCTTTGCATATGATTACAAGCTGGGTGCAATCACTGAATACTCCAAAGCTGTAGATATCCTCCAAGGAGGTCTGACACAGACAAATAGCTGGTGTCAGAACCATGGCCTAAAACATAATGAAAAAAATGTATAATCATACCCTTTAAGAAGATTATCACTCCTGCAAATTACAACATTGATAACACTCCCTTCAGAGTAGACCCAGTGGTAGGGACTTGGGAACTCATGTTGACATAACCTGAACTCTGACCACCATGTGTCCATGGTAGTGAGAAAATCCTTCTACATGGCACAACTTATAAGTAAAGGCATGGCATCCAAATCTAAGGAGATCACAGTCCCACTATACTCAGTCCTCAGACCAGTAATCGAGCACAATGCACCCTTCGGAATGTAGGCATTTGCGATAGCTGGAATGGCCGCTGAGGTTTCTCACTAAAAGAATGCAAGATGTCCTATGTGGACCATCTCAAAGTCCTACAAACTACTGAGGTGTGTTCTGTGCCTCACCTATAAGGCATTCTGCAATTAAGCCTTGATGAATCCACTACACAATCGTAAAACAAAAGGCACTAGAATTACCTGATGTAAGGATCTAAACCTTGTCTATGATATAAACAAAACATGCTGGAGGGATAAGAATGTGTCTGAAAGAGAACCTCTTCACTGGAACAGACTTCCCATTCATGTGAAACAGTTCTTCCCTAAGCCTGTTCAAATGCAATTTGGACAACTGGATGGGAAATCACAAATTCACCACTGGCTTGTCCTTATGGGACAGAGGCAGTTTGTAGATGTACGAAGGCACAAGCGAGTACCAAAGCCATTCTAACTTGTGGGCATTGATAACTTGGAAAATTGGGGAAATGAATGGCTAGGCTTTTGGGTCTAGGACTGTTAGTCTAGTAACCTCCTATGATCCTGTGATGCTCTAAATGGCCATCATCCAATATTAGCTGTCTGCTTCCTACCCAAATAGAGTAAGTCAGTGGTCTACAAGCCTGTCAGCAGTATTTCTAACTTCATCTAACAGCAGTATTTCTAACTTCATCAGGATTCATTCCTTGCATTCCTCCAGGCTTAAAACTGGAGTGCTCTAAAGCTCCTACCACTCTGACCACTCGATGAAGCTGTCTACAACTTTAACAATACTTTTTTAAACATCCTAAATTCTCATAACCAGGAAAGCACAAAAGAGTCAAATCTACTCTAGCCCCCTAGTTCACTCTACCTACCCAACAACTCATACACCTACAAAGTAAACCATGGAACCTCTGGTAAAAGTATAAGACCACAACCAACTACCATAATTGTTCTCAATTTTGTAATAAAGCCAAAGACTAAATAAATTCTGACAAAAACATATTTCCTCTCTCAACAGATCCACCACACCAAATCTCACAAACTGTTCTAAACTTTTAAACCTAGGCAAACCTTCATGATATAACATTTTACCTTCTGAATCTGATGTCAATGTAGTTTGTTCTTTCAACACCTATTTTATTAACGCTACTACATCGCTCTCAAACTCTAAGCACAGTACAGACTACGCTCCAGCTCTCACATGCCAAACTGAAAATAATTTTGACTTCAAACTAGTTCTCACCAAAACCATCAAACAGTACCTCAGAAAACTAAAAGTCACCACAACAGCCCCAGATAACTTGCCTATATTATATCTAAAACTAGCAGCCTGAAAAATTAGCTTACACTGTCTCTATCTTAATTATTAACAGATCAATCCAGGAATCATATTTCCCCCTACGTTTGGAAAAATTCTTCATCTTCCTATTTCAAAAAGGTGCCCCATACTCTAATCTTTCTATTGTAGGTGTAAGTTCTGACCCCATAGCTATTTTATTACCCCTCTCAAAATCTTTAAGAAATGTATCTAATCAGCTCCTAAATTTCCAACTCAACCACAGTCTCTTCTCACTATGCCATCAATGCTTCCCTCCCTCTCACAGTACCAATACAGCTCTCCTCTCATTTCTCAATGCTTTAAATGCCCTTAGGAACAGAAATCTCCTAGTCTCCTAAGTATTCCTCAACCTCTATAATGCCTTTGATACTGTCTCACACTCTCTCTTCCTTCACAGACTCTCCAAGGTAGGCTTATCAGACAAAGGCCATCATGTGGTTCAAATCTTACCTTCATCACAGAATGCAGAGTGTAAAATGGCTACAAGCCTCCTCCACATTCATACCCAGGTCAGTCTGTGACCCCTAAATATCTATCCTTGACTGACTTCTCTTCAGTATGTTCATTAACAATTTGCCAACTGCACTAACTAACTAAGCTTGTAGTTTCCCTAGATTGAATGATAAAGAACATTTTAAGATCTGTTTGAGAAGAAAAGGGTTAGGGCACTGGTTACTTTGATTGCCAATAGTGCATGTGACCTGTGTTAGTGTATATAAGTGTTTAAAGTTTGTCTGATGAAGTTCAAGTGAAGAATGAAAACGCTACAACAACCTAAATATTAAACTAGTTTTGTGTGTTTCTTACTCATTTTCAGTCGTATTTTGTTATTGTTTTCTTTTTTAGCACTGATGTGTTTGTGGTTTGCTTTGGTTTATTATAGTTTAAATAGTTAATGTACTGAAACATTGAAATTGCATCCTCCAATACACAAATCTTGAATAATCCTGGCATAGCAAAATCAGCATTGTGACATCCACTTTTCTGTTATCTCTAAACCTTGGAACAACTTGCTTTTAGCCATGAGAGCAAACTCTAATCATCCTGCTTTTACTCTAGCTGCCAGGCAATAGCTCATACACTCCTGGAACTTCAGCTGATTGACGTCTGTTTCTCCTGGTTGAAATGCATTTTTTTATCTCATAACAATGTGACCTCTGCTGATATTCTGCCATGCCACATGTCCTACTGTCAGCACAATTTGTAATACAATATAGAGTACTGGATTTCTCATTATTACATATGACCTTAGATATGAAATAATGTAGTGTCTTCTAATACTGGCGCTGGGATTCATAGAAATTTAGTGCACTACACAGTGCAAATTAGTGCAGGTTGTGGCAATACGCAGAGTATGGGTATTTCGGACACATCTAGCATGGCTAAGCAGCAGTAAAAGCAGCATAGTATGCAGTGCATGCAGATGACAGCACAATGAACAGAATGGAAGAAACCTTTGGCCAACAAGATGCAAAAGTTATGGAAATGACATCATGTAGTGGAGGAATTCAGAAATGTATAAAACAGGCTCGCTATGCTGCAGTGGAGTAGTAGCAAATATAGTAAAGCAGCAAGTTTTAATGGCCCATAATGAAGCCACTTTTAGTGATGCTATTCATCACAGTTAATTGGACCACAGGAGGCACTGTCAGCATCTTACTAACTGCTACCTCACAGATTAGCAGATAGTGGACCTCTTACCATGTAGACAAGAAAGCCATATGTGACAATATCAATACTGAAGGGGATATGTGGGCTGTCCAACCCAGTGGACACAAAGGTATATGTAGCATTCTTCTTCTTCTTTCGGCTTTTTCCCAGTTAGGGGTCACCACAATGGATCACCTGTCCGCTCATGATTGGCAGTGGAGTTTTTACGGTGTCGAGTTGCCAGCCCGGCGCCCAACCTTCCACAGATGGCACACACACACACACGCACTCACACCTAGGGCCAATTTAGAGTGTCCAATCCACCTACAGCATGTCTTTGGGATGTGGGAGGAAACCCACGTGACCACAGGGAGGACATGCAGACTCCGCACAGGAGGCACAAAGGTATATGTAGCATTAACCATCTTAATTACAGGGACTTTCATGCATCCTTTATGGGACATGTTAGGGATATCATAGGTGTCAACCTTATATATCCTAGATGAGTTTCTCAGTATCATTGCAGCATGAAGGAACATTTCTGGTTTGCAAGGACTGCAGAGGAAATAACCACCACTATGCAGGTGCTTTACAACATTGGCAATTTTCCTGAGGTCCTGGGTGCTATAGATTTCAAATGTTACCAAGACCCCACCTGGTCCACTGTCAGTGAGATGCATCAGTAGGAGGGGCTTCCAATCTGCAAATTGTCAGGTGCTATAATGTGCCTAGGTCATGAGCCGTACATATGGCACACATCTGCCCTATACCGGTGATTGGTGTAAAGGGACTTTTCACAGAGTTATGAAGTCAATGGGTGCACATGCACATCAGTTACATAGGGCATTATACTCAATTAAAATGGGAGCAGGGAGCAGGCCTCGGTGACTGTTATGTTTGTAGTTGACACCAGATATGCTTAGAGCACTGGATGATGAACCCAATTTGCAAGCTATTTTTTTTCCACCTCTCAGCTGCTTAAAATTGTCAAGAATAACACCGCCTCCCAGCTTCCAGAAAATTCAGAGATGCACAAACATGCAAACATAGAAATCTTAACCACTTAGGTTCTCTCTTCCAAAACTCCCAAGCTAGGCTACTCACTCTCTCTGTCTCTCAAAAACAGCACAGCGTTCTGTCTGGCAAAAGTATATCCACAGCTATCTGACATTCATTGACAACATTCGTCTTCAAATAGACAAAGGCTTAACTACTGAAGGCATTTTTACTGACCTCACCAGAGCCTTTGATCAGTTCTCCTAGACAGTTTAAATAGGCATTAACAATGGTACACTGCCCTGGCTCAAAAATTGCTTCCCTAACTAACACTTTTCAGTGAAATTTAACTCATTAACCTCTCCATCATTATCCCTGCAGAAAGATATCCCCAAGAATTTGTTCTGCCACCTCTCCACTCCTCTTTTCAATCTAATTTAACAAATTTAATTTTGATTTGCCCCTATAGTTACACCTGTATGCCTTGGGTGTTGAATTTTTCCAGCCTTTCCCTGTTTTGGGAGCTCATGCCAAGCCCTTTTCACCTGTAGCTGTGCACTTGTCAGTCAATGAATGAGTATGCCTTACCCCATTATGCAGGCTGGTAACAGGCCTCCACAATGCTCTGCACAACTGCTCCACATACACCCTGCAGCAATGGACATGGCCTGACTGGACCCTTCCTGAATCTACCTATTAGCCACATATAGTGCTAGGAACACCATGTTACACTCCTCTTTAAAAAGCCTTGCCATTCTGGCAGGTCCTTCCTAGGGTCCCCAATGCTCATAGTGTGCCCATGTCAAACACACACACACACACACACACACACACACACACACACACACACACACACACACACACACACACACACACACTCTCATACACACACACACACACACACACACACACACACACACACACACACACTCACTACTGCTTCTGTTTTACTGTTATTGCTGTCCATCACAGGTGTTGCTGATGGTGCTGGAGTAGATTACCAGGTGTCTTTTTTTCTGAATTACCTATTTATAACTCCAAGTCAAAAGAGTTACTGTGCAAATTCTTGTATTTCTCGTTTTTTTATCTGTAAGCATTTTCATACAAAATGGCACCAAAACTTACTATGACAATGAGGTTCCTTTTAGTGTAGTGTAATGATTATGTCAGGCCATTTTAGGACCACTGTCTCTGAATCACTACTGCAATACAGTATGCTGTTCCTACTGGCCAGTACTAGCCATGTTTGATATGGTGATAAAAAATTCATGTTAATACTATATTCATGCACACAGTGTCCCTGTAGGCCCATGTTGCTAGGTTACAATGCTACAGATATTTGGTAGTGCTATACTTCCGTGTTAATATGTATATCACATGATATCCAGACTTGTGTCATTGTGTATGCTATTTCCTCCTGAAGTGAACCAGATGAGTAGACATTGTTTCTCAGGCATTGTAAACTGCAGATCTCCAGCTTGGTACCAGAAAAAAAAACAAGATATTCTAGTTTTCTTGCTTGGGGAGTTTGTAGTGTGCCTAATGGCCTCTTGCGCACGGTAGAAACCTAGCATAAGCTTGCTAGTGTGGTGACTGATAACAATGGTTTCACCCATTCTAGTGAATAGTGTCATCACTGATACAGTCCTATACATTGACATTTTTCAATCTTCTGACCTATTTCAGAAGTCAGAAGCAGAGGTAGTGGGGAGTCAGACGTAC
Source organism: Protopterus annectens (assembly GCF_019279795.1). Lineage (NCBI taxonomy): Eukaryota > Metazoa > Chordata > Ceratodontiformes > Protopteridae > Protopterus > Protopterus annectens. Next base: position 473,823,050 of record NC_056731.1, read on the forward strand.
TGTAAACATGTTTTCTCTTTCAATTATTTTACCTGGTGTAGATGTTTACTGAGAAGTATATTTTATTTTACAGTGGTAAAGAAACTACACCTCATTATGGTAGGAGGTTGAAGAAGCAGGAGCAACTACTCTGGCAGCAAAGTGCATATGCCATGTGGGCCAGCCCACTGTATAACTGTTTTTGTATACATAACATATATGTGTACTTTCTCCGGTTTGATCCTCGGCTGGGGTGCCTTCTGTGCGGAGTCTGCATGTCCTCCCTGTGGTTGCGTGGGTTTCCTCCGGGTGCTCCGGTTTCCTCCCACATCCCAAAGACATGCTGCAGGTGGATTGGACACTCTAAATTGGCCCTAGGTGTGCGCGTGAGTGTGCCTTCTGTGGAAGGTTGGGCGCCGGGCTGGCAACTCAACACCGTAAAACTCCACTGCCATTCAAATGTGCGGACAAGGTGATCCGCTGTGGCGACCCCTAACCGGGAAAAAGCCGAAAGAAGAAGAACATATATGTGTACTAATGAGTTCTCTTTTTCTTATCCTTCTGCAGGTTCATTTGTGATAGAGGTAGTGAACTGGCATCAGTTACCTTGGCCTGCTTCAGGTGGTAGTGCAGTTGCTGGTCACTAGTGGTCACTAGGTCTACCTTTCAGCAGGGAGATGGAGGTCACTCTATTGTGAGTGAGATGAAGGGATCACTGGTGTCCCCTGTGTCCAGTTCTCAGGAAGGGGGCATAGGCCCCTCTTCTGACATTGACTTGGAAGGCTCATCATCTCCTGGCATCATTTGCTGTCTAAAAATGTGCTCTGACAACTGGTTGCCCACTTCAGCATGATGGAGCAGCCTCTTGCATGTGTTATTGAGTTATATGACTGACAGAACCTAACCTTCAGGCCAATGGAGAGCAGGCTGTCTAAAATATCAGCCATGTTACCATCTGGATCAGCTTGGCATCCCTCCATGCACCCTGTTCTATCCTGATCCAGGTGTTTCCCTCTCTCACATGTCTTTCACCAAACACCTTGTTCCATGTGCAACCCTCACCATCACTAGCTGTCCACTCTCTATCAGTGTGTGTCCCTCTACTGTCATCACCAACTTTTGTGAGTGTACTGTCTGGTCTGTCTGTCTGTGTCCATGTTTTGTGTTTGTTTGTCTACTCCTGCTACCGTCTCTCTCTTTCATTCCCTGTCTATCTCATCCTTGCCCACACCTGGGATTCACATGGCTACTTTCTTATGTTTTCTTTTGCTTGATTGCACTCTTTTCTAGCTTTCCTATCGCTCTCTTTCTTCCTCATTTACATGATGAACTGGGATGGCACTATGTTGTGTTGACACTCATTGGTCTATCTGAATGACCACAAGTAGTAGCTATTCAGGACTTCATTGCGTGCATGAGTAGACAGTAACGCTGCCTTGCTAACCTACCTTGGTAGTAACGTTTGGCACATAGGTCACATGCTTTCAGTAACATTACTCATCCATTGAGCTTGCATTCCACTTCCCTTCCCCTAGTCGTGTGTTTAGTATGTCAGAACTATGCAAGCCTTACTGTATATCTCATTATCTGTGGGCTATGTGGCACTGCAGACTATGTGCCATTTAACACTGTGTAGGTGCATAACACTTGTCTGTAGATCTCAGCCTGTGTTTTATACATTATTATTTTCTACATTGTACTGACTTTTTGAAGCCTTTCTCCCTTTGTCTCTGAAAATGTTATGCCCATTTCACAAATATTTACTTTTTCCTGTGTGCATTCTTCAAATGTTTTTTGCTCAGTACGGTTGTCCATATCAATGAAATAAACACATGCACACACACATATATATATATATATATATATATATATATATATATTATATATATATTATATATATATATATATATATATATATATATATACATACATATAGATCTATGTCAGATGATTGAGTTTTCAGAAACTCGAAATTTTTATGAATGAAACCATATGAACGAGTTTCTGAAAAGGCAAACATAAAAAAAAAAAAAACCCAAAAAACACAAAAATCTACTTTTTTTACTTTTATGCAGGAGGGCTTGTGCCCTCAAACCCCCTGCAAATTATATTTACCAACTCCAAGATCGCACTGCAGAGAAGAAAAGGGTAGTTTTCAAAAACTCAATAATGTGGTCTCAACCATATTAATTTCAAGTTTCTGAAAACTCGATCAACTGATAGGGATCCATATATGTGTGTTTGCGCACGTGTGTGTGTGTGTGTGTGTGTGTGTGTGTGTGTGTGTGTGTGTGTGTGTGTGTGTGTGTGTGTGTGTGTGTGTACATGTGTGTCTTCACTGTGTGATACCTCCTTAGCTTGTAATACTCTTTCCCATTCATTTAACTCAGATGCAGTAAAAGCATACCTGGTTTGTTAAACAGGGCTTTACACATGCACTATAAGTTTTTGTGAAAGGGCTATCTTGTAGGTGGACTTCTGTGGTAGCTCTGAGGTGCATTTAAATCTTTTTAAAATATTTTTGTTAATTTATGTTAACATTTTAGAAGTACAGTGAGAGTTACAATGCTAGAAGTTTAGTTATGTGTTTTAGCTCCAGTGGTTTTCCACTCTGGTACATATGCCTGTGATTTTTTTCTCTTATTGTTTGTTAGTATTTGTATCAACTGTGTTAGATGATATTTTTGTTTCCTTAGTCTGTTTTTCTAATCTGTTTTTGAAATGTGTACTATGCATAGTGTCTTTCTTCTTGATTTGTATGAATAAAGCTGAGTTATGGTGATTGATAATGTTAGTAGTGTGGTGATGAATGTTTACTGATTGGTTAGAATGGTAACAATTCTTGGTATCAGTAGAATGGGATAAATATATTTGTACTGTGGTTTAGATATTTTTTTATCATTCCCCTTCATGTTTCCATTGTTGGAATAAATGTTTATGGGGACATGGTTGTTTTGGAGATAACATATGTGTCTATATTTTGCACTTACAATGTGTGAACTTCGTTAGTTTTTAATGAATATGTATTACATAGAGGGGTTAGGAATTTTTTTACTGGAATGACAGCATGACTAACTTTTAAAATACAGACACATGAATGCTCAAAAATATTTTAACAACTGACTAAGAACAAATTAGACCCTCTAGTAACATGGCCACTACATCTCTGTATGGGAGAGCAAGCCCTACCCTTTTAACATATATACCTAATCCACAGTCACATGACAGTGGGGAAAAGATAAATTCCCCCAAAAAGTAAACAGTGATCACACACAAACAGTGAATCCCATAGGGCCTACCTATCAAGGATTCAACCTACAGTAAAAAGATAATTTGACCAGTTGCATGTGGACAGGTATAACAATCAAATGTTAGTTACATGTAAGGGAACCAATAAGTATGATATATGAGTGTGTGTGTATGTCTCAGTGTGTGACTGTATGCATGCACATATGTATGTATGTATCTAATCTATCTATCTAATCTAATCTTATCTATTTGTCTTTCTATCTATTTTTAATTTCTCCAAACATTTTGAGTTTCTAATATTGTGTCAGGAATGGACCCCCATCCGTGAGTCAGGGTACAATTAAAATTTATGAACTAATATTGCTTTTCTTTGATGCTTGCCAGGAGTGCTCTTCTCAGCGCTCACAGTGCACCCATAATTGCTTCCTTTTGCATTTTCTGCTCCTACTGCTACTACTGTATTTCAACTGCCTGGGTCTCATAATTTCACATTGTCGCAGTTTCTGCTTGCAAACCTTGGTATTTTATGACTTTTTTTTCTTCGTACATAAGGCACTATAATTGCTGAGTGTAGTTTTTTAATGAATAATGCTATATTTATCCTTTATTCTTGGACTACATCTGGTTTTCTTGCTTCTGTTTTCTCAGTTGTTAGAATAATCTGAACTTCATCATTATCAAGAATGCTTTATGATTCATGTTTCCAATTTTTCTCAGTTGCTTGTATATTGTAGTGTTTGCACAAACCTTAATGCAACAGTCTTGACACATGACTGTGACTTTCACTGTAGGGACTCTCAGCCACGAGTGTATCGCAACCAGTAACAAGGTGCATGACTGTTTCCAGTTTTGCATTACAGAACCTGCATTTGTCTGTTTCTCCCACATTTTCTATAGATTTTGTAAACCAGCATGTGCACCATCTTGAGTTGGCATCATCAGCCTTCATCTATTGGTTTAAATTCACCTCTCCTTAACCTGTCATGTGTCAGCTCTTGATCAACACGTGGTTGTTCCAGGAGTTCTCTGTACTTGCCACTGTAATTGTAGGATTTCCAGTCTTTTTTTTTTTTAATATTTTCTGCTGATTGTTAAAAAATAAAAGAAGATAAAGAAAATAATTAAAACTAAAGCAATGGGGTGTTCCACTCACTAGAAGACCTCGCAGTAACCATGGTATCTTTTTCATCTCTTCTTTTACTATTTAATTTTTGAGCTTCTATTAAGTATGGCCCCAGGTTGACCTTCTTCACTGAGCCTGCTATATGATATTTAATAAGAGTTATTCCTTCAGGATTTTCTGAAAAAATAGCCTTGATTTTCAGCTGGAACTCTGGATATTCCTGCTTTTGAATCTTAGAGTGATCTGTGATAAATTTGCTCACCCCTTTGGCCCTCTGCAAAACATTATTAATGGTTGCTAACCCTAATCCTGTACCTAACTCCAGATGCATACCTTGTCTTACCTTAGAAAAAGCATATTTGTGTCACTACCACATCATAAGACACTCACACACACCACATATATCATCACACATGCACAGCACTTAATCAATACACTTATCTAGGCAGTACTCTAACCCTAGCCTGCAAATTGGAGGTTCATAGGATCATATGAGGTTACTAGGCTATTGGCCCTGAGGCCCTTATAAGCCTAGCCAAGAATTTAGCCCATGTTTAGACAAGTCAGCACCCAGAGCCCCTGTCCAGCAGGGACACAGGTGGAATCCCAGGAGTATATTTTCTGTTTTCCATCCTGTTATCCAGGTTGCGCTTAAAAGGGATAATGAAATGCTCTGCTTGACGTGGAGAGGGAGTCTATTCCACAGATGGAGGAGTCTCTGGGACACAAATCTGTCTTGCCAACAAGTCCTATTGATATCACAGACCAGGTTGAGGCCACATGTGTGGGTTGCTTGAGTGGAGCTTGACGTGTGGATATGCAGCAGTCCCATCAAGGCGGAGTCTGAGATTGCTTTGTATGCTAGACAGAGGTCACCTCCCTCTGAGGATTCTGTATGAAACTAATTAGAGGGACAGGGCTTTTAGCCTATCTGTGTAGGGTAGGTGTTTGAGGCCCTGGATTCTCCTGGTGAGGAACCTCTGTGGTCTCTCCAGCTTCTGCATGTGCTTTGCGAGGTACATGCCGAAGGGGGCATTGTACTCAATAATTGGCCTTATAAGGGAAGAATACAGGGATCTTATGACCTCTTTGTCCCTGGATGAGATACCCTTACTTATGAGGTGGGCCATGTAGAAAGCTTTCCGTACAATTGAAGCAACATGGTGGTCAAAAGTCAGGTTGCTATTAACCTGGGTGCCCAAATCCCTCACTACTGATTGTGTACTTAGGACATTGCTATTAATGTGATAATATGTGGGGACATCACTCTCCCTAGAGGGGATGATGATGCATTTTTTGGCATTCAGCTTGAGGCCATGTTTCTGGCACCAGTCATTTGTTTTGGTGAGACCCTCTTGGAGGACGTCCACATCACTTGGGGAATTGATCACTGCGCCCAGCTTGCAGTCATCTGCAATCTTGGTCAGTCATAGCCCACTGGTTTTGGCCTGCACCTCAGAGAAGTATAACCCAAATAACATAGGCCCCATGACCGATCCCTGGGATATGCTGCTCATTACGGGTCTACTGCTTGAGGTGGCTTCCCCCATTTTGATTAGGTGGGTTCTATCTGTGAGCCAGTTTGCTACCCATCTGGTAACATATGGATTGATGCCTCATTGAGAGAGTTTATCTACTATGCCGGAGTGGGGAATAGTGTTGAAGGCTTTGGCTGGGTCAAGTTAGGTGGTGTCCACTGTCTTCCCCTTGTCCATGGCTTTGGTGACTGTCTCAAAGAAGTCGACCAGATTTAACAGACATGACCTCCCCCTGACAAAGCCAAACTGTGTGGGGTCGAGTGTTTGGAGGTTGCCAATGTCCTTGTTAATGAGGTCCATGATAATCTGTTCCATGGTTTTGCAGATCAGACTAGTTAGGCTGATGGGTCTATAATTTCCTGGATCGGTGGACGCTTCACCTTTGTGTAAAGGGATGACAGTGGCTGTCCTCCACTCAGCTGGGATAAAGCCAGTACTCAGGCTTTGGATGAATATGGTGCTTAATGGTGCTGCAAGTTCATGCCTGAGTTCATGTAGGATACAGCTTGGGATGTTATTGGGTCCCATGGAAGCTGTATTTTTTGCTTTTGAGAGGGCAGTGATGACCTGTTCCCTAGAGATGGGGGGGGGGGCAGGTACTAGGGATGTCCTGATTTACTGATGGGGGGAACAGAAGGGAGACGTTTTCACTGAATCTGTCAGCCAGTAGATTGGCTATATCTACAGCATATGTGCATGTGGTGTCCTTGTCCACCAGTGCTGAACAGATCATATGTGAAGAAGGCCTTATGACTGTCTATAGTAGATGCGGCCAATTTGGACTCAAAGTTGGTTTTAGAGGATTTCACTAATGCTGTTATTTGCTTGTTCAATCTAAGGAGAGATTGCTTCCAACTGGGTACCTGCTCCTCCAGGACTATTTTTTCCTTTTGTTATAGAGCTTATTTATTGCAAATGTCCACCAGACAGGTTTACTCTTCTTTGCAGAGGATGATTTTGTCCTGTCAGATATTCCTGATTCCATGCATCTATATAAATGCTCGTATAGTACTTTGGTGTAGATATGGACATTGGTGCCAGTTCCCACAGTGGGGAAGGGGGCTGTGAAGTTGTTTATGCCATCCCTCAGGAGGTTGTAATCAGCTTTAGAGAAGTTTTTTTGTTTGATCCTAGCTATAGGGGGGTCAGGGGAGATGGTGACTTTGAAAGTGACCGCTTTATGGTCGGATCTTACCAGGGAGGATAATAGTGTAGTGGTGCTACAGTGGTTACTCATGTCGGTTATTACCAAGTCCAAGATATTATCACCTCTTGTGGGGGTATTCACTAGCTGTTCCAAGGCATTTGCATTGATAAAATTGAGGAATCTCTGGGCATTTGTGTTCTGGCATGAGTAGTTTTTTCAATCTGTGGTTGGGTAATTAAAGTCACCCAGGATCAGGGTAAAGGGTTGAATCTTGATTGATTTGAAGAGGTCCAGATAGATGGAGTGGGCATCTTGAGTCACATTTGGGGGCCTGTAGCTATCTATAATTTGAATAGGGGGTTTGTTAACAGTTAACTGCACCTAGAGTGTCTCCTGTGTGTCATACTGTTTGACCAGCTTGGAGGTGTGTGTGTCTTTAATACATATTGAAACTCCACCTCCTTTGGCTTTGCTGTCCACATTTTGGGGTCTGAATGTATTATGGGATAAGTAACCAGGTAAGGCTGGGGTGCTCTCTGCAGCTTTGAACCAGGTTTTTGTGTCTGCACAAATTTCAGCATCTTCCAGGGTTACGAATGCTTGCAATGAATGCAGTTTCATGTTTAGACTCCTAGATTTTTATGTTGGTAGTATCGACCTTATGACTTTTCCTAAAAAGGGCACAATGGGGTGGTAAGTGCCTCCGCCAGAAGCCTGAAGCCCAAGTGAGACAAATGCAGTCCATCTCTAGCAATGCATCGTAGTCTGTCGATCATATCTTCTCAGGCTGTCAGACAATGGATCCCCCTGGAATGACACCAGAAACTAAGCCAATTGCTGAAGTTAATCATTTTCTGTTTGTACTGAGGCATTATTCTGGGTGATGGTAGAATGCTGCTTAAGGCTAGGGGGACACCTGCCTGGGACACACATTCAGTGAGCTCAGTCATGTCTCTAAATTACTCTTACTTGCATACACACACACACAGACACACATACACACACACACGCGCGCGCGCTCTCCTACCCCATAATGCTAAAACATTTGGTATATCTGAAAGTTTAAAATTAACATAATATATTCTCAGTGACCTTTCAGAATCTACCTTCCTCCATTTGATATTTCCTCCAGTGAACCAACAAACAGTACACTTAATAGCCATCACATTTAATTACAATTACTAAATGGAAATCCTTTGACAAAAAGGATATTCAATCAAACATCATGCACCCATATGAATCTGTATCATCATGTCCTGATTATATTCCTCAAAAAATGCTCACAAGAATTAAAAAGATCTTAATGTCACTTCTACTGCCGATTTTTATAAACTATTTACGTGTTGTTCCAACTTGGAAAAAATATAATGTCCGATTTGTAAGAAAGGCAGTAATTTAGAGATTTCTAATTATTGACTTATTAGTTTGCTTTTTTGTCCATTCCATAGGCCTGTCATTGGCAGAAGGAGCACATACCCACCATGGATTCCTCAACATGCTAAGCTGTTGCCAGTGTCTTGCCTTCATCAGTATGGTGTATGATGAGGGTCATGTAGCAAACCATCCTATATAATCAGATATTAGTTGGAAGAGCACAGTCCTACAACTGTGCCAACACTTATGTACATGGTTTGATGTACTGAGTAGATGTAAGAAGGACTGCATTTCCCCCAATTATCAATATTTACTGTCGAAAATCAAATGTATGAGTCAGAAGTGAGGAAGAGAGGCAGGAATGCATTTCTATTGCTACGTCAATGTTAGTTAAAAAGGGTCACATATATGGATCATATCTATCTACCTATATGTGAAGGTAAAGAGTGCATTCCTACCATTATAGCAATACTTAGCATACAGGGAAAATGTATGGTTATATAAGAAGGGGAGGCATGTATTCTCCCTACTGTGTCAGTGCTTATCATAATAACTGATCACATATATTGGGTCAGATAAGATGGGGAGGCTAGCCACACAGGTGGTGTGAACCTTGAATCTAAATGATTGCCATTGTTAAAGTGCTACCCCAACATGTGCAAAAATGGGAAAAGGGGGAGGTGAAAGATGGATGGATGCATTTGTACTACTATGTCTACAGTCATTTGGTGCTGTAATGACATTACTACCTGTACTTTGTACTGTTGTGGCTTTGAGGTAGTGATACATGTAATTATGAACTGTGCACCATCTAACATACTTGGAACTCTGCTGTATGCACTGACCTATACCTTCCTCAGATGGGTACTGTTTTGCATGATAAATAGTCTTATGTCAGGGATGCCATGAAAGGAAAATACCAACACCAAAGTCCATCATGAGGAAAAAAATGAAACAGTCTGCCAAAAGTGAGGTGCAGATGCAGTGCACTTGTCTGCCTCTGCAGCCACAGTGGGAGCAATGATAGTGCTGTCAGCTATGTAGACTGTACATCTAGGATTTAACTGTGGGCATGGCCACACCATTAACCTGTAATGCACGTGGATGTTCACACAGGATTGAGACAGATACTGTAACTGTTACATCTGACTGTGACTCAGTTATCTGTGTTTCATCATCATTATCAGTCCCAGCATGGGTGTTAATATCAGCCTTTTGTGTTACCTCAACCTGTAAAGGTGTCAATGTAGCAAAATTGTGTCCTGTGATTATGCAACAGTGATATACCTGTGTCTCTGTGGCATGCCTAGAGTGTCAAAGCAAGACATATTACACACTCTTAACTACCTTTGTTACCATCTTGATATCTACTGAGGGACATTTGGTGTCTGTCTATCAAAAAATAGACACTATATTTTGTTGTCAGCATACAGTCTGTTTATGTAGTGTTCTTGCACAGAATTCAGCTGTATATGGTCCTGTGAACACACAAGTGGTACTGTTTTCCCCTTAATGGGGCTATAAAAATATCAAGTAGAAGATCCAAACTCTGCATGTCTTAGCAAGCAACATGGCAGCACACTTCTAAAACATCGCTACACACTTCTTCTAAAACATGGCAGCACACTTCTAAAACAATGCAAAAATATCCTTGTTTATGTGACTTGTAGACATATTAGCTAAGGAGGCTTAAATGTCTCAGAGGTCAATCAACTTATTTGACCTCTATTGCTGCTCTTAGCACACAATCAGCTATAAATTATTGTCACACTGTCTATGATGCCACTTCTGGTAAATTGTATTCTCTCTTGTAACTCCATTTGTTTGTGCTCATTTCAGTTTTTGTTTTTGTATTACCACCTTGATGTCATTATTTTTAATTACTTATTGTTTAAATACTCTGGAGCTTTTCTCCTTGGATCTCCACTGAAAATGGACCTCTGGCCCAGTTGGACCAACCCGGTTAACAAATGTCAAATAAATAAATAAGTAATAAATAAATAAATGTCTATGAAACAACATATTTTGCTGCCATGTGCCTATGCCTATGGCACATGGTGCAGTCTGCAGTCCGTGCCCCATCTAAGAACTAATTATTGTGGGTTTGTGCTAGACAGGTGTGTTAATATAAACAGGCAAGCTTGTAGCACCATATTGTGCTACCCATTATACAGAAATCGCATTTTAAGCATAATTCACATTTTGTTCCTCATGAAAACTGCACCATTTTCTGAGGATATTCAAGAGAATGGCAGCTTCTGCTGGAACCTGCTGGGAAGCACCTGCATTGCTCATGAAGATGAGCAAAATCTTGCTTATCTCCTTCATTTCCAGGTCATTGAGCACCTACTGAGCTTCCATGATGGTACTGCTTAAGGGATATGCTCAGCCACACAACAGGCATGCAGAGGTTGAAAGAATCAGACCTTGACTATAGAAAGCAGCTTGTTAACAGCCCAGTGCCTTAATCTTCATCACTGATTATCAAGAGTTACCCTCCACCACTTCAATGTGCCTGTATCCTACCTGGTGTTTTCTCATATATACCTGGGCCATTATTCTGTGTCACTTTAGAAGCATATTAACAGGGGTCACACACAACAGCCTGCTGCTTGTCTTATAGCTACTTTGACATATGTGTGGCACTGTGACTTTTATAGCTGTTCTGACATGTCATCTTACACCTGTCTCATGCCCTGTTGTGGCCTTATTACTCCTTCTACCTAAGTAAAGAGGCATAGTAACAATATCACCTATCACAGGGAGATGGAGAGGCTAAAGGCTAGTCATAGTTAGTACTACTCTCATGCTATCTTATTTATTTTAAATATAATCAGTTCTCAGAATAGGTGCAGTTACAGTAAACTGCTAATAGTTTCCCCCTCTCTGCAGGTCTGGATAATAGATGTGTTCAGAAGTCAGCCCAGCTGTGGCCCTCCTCTGCCGGGGCTGTTGCTGAGGAGCATGACATTGATGGGAGGTGACTGCAGGAGGTCCTGCACCTGTAATGGCAAGTAGGCCAGCTGCATTACTTGAGGTTAACCCAACTGCAAATGGAGCAGGTGATGGAGGCTATAATCAAGAGAGCAGTGGGCAGGTACATGGCTTGAGTGTACAGCCTCCATGAGTAGACTGTAGATTTGCTCAATCAACTTGTCCCGGCGATTGGGCCTACAGAAGAGGGTGTAGTCCATACCACCTGTTATGGGGCCCACATACTTTGCCTCTTTATATGGCTCACCCATCTCATGAGTATGAATATATATATATATATATATATATATATATATATATATATATATATATATTCCTGAATTAAAACTAAAGCTACCACTGTATGTATTTAATTTTGTATGTTGAAAAAGACTAACATTCCAATTTATAAAAGTGGTAGTTGTAGTGTGGAAAATTACCACACAATCAATCTAACTTCTATGTTCTGTAAAAGTGAAAGATGCCTTTTAAACTTGAGGGTAATCATGGACATGAAACTGTATTGGATATCTATCAATATAACTCCACCAGGAACCAAATGCTCACCAAACAAATTGCTAGAGGAGAAGAAAGCACGGATCAAAGTAGAAGTGCTGTGTCCAAAGGATGATCAAACTACAAAACCACAAATAGTAAGTGTGGTACTCACTTATTTTATAGGTAATGTTATGCACACATCAAGTGTTCTTATTTAATATTTTAAGGTTAAACAAGTCTGTCCATGTTTTTAAACCTTGTTTTGTAACCTTGGTTTCAATTTTAATCTAAATATCCATTTGTCTCATTACACAATTAAGTGATTTGACTGGTTGATTAATGTGATTATATAAGCACTCTGTTTCGGGTGCTACAGTGTTCTGAAGAAGTCCGAGGAGTCGGACGAAACCTAGGTCTACGCACTGTATTCTGTGTTAATAAACATACTTGTTGTACCTTGGAGCGTTTATTGGCCTTGCACTACCACACTTACTATTTGTGGTTTTGTAGTTTGATCATCCTTTGGACACAGCACTTCTACTTTGATCCGTGCTTTCTTCTCCTCTAGCAATTTGTTTGATATCTATCAATATGACATCATTGAAAATCATTCTAGATACCTGCCTAATCATTTTTTATGATATTAACAGTGCTGAGGATAATGGACTGGGTGTTAGTGTGGTATATTTAGACCCTCCAAAGTATCTGATTTATTATAGAATGCATGATGGAACTTGGTATTCATACCTTTACATTAAACTATTTTAGCTCATAGCTTTAGAACACATAATATTAAAATCGTAAGCCATTATTCTCATTGGGCTGACGTTCACTCAGAGGCCCCTCAGGGGTCTGTTTTATGTAAGACACATTTTTTCCTACACTCAGAAATATTCAGATTGCCAAATATGCACAACACAATCTGTCTACTGTTCAACAGCTCACCCAAGATTCTTTTTCTTCAATTGAATCTTGGCTGAAAAATTCCTGTTACCTATTCCACGTACAGACACACACACACGAAAAAAAATACTAGTTTTTACTCCTGACTCACTGGCTTCACTATAATTCACCTTTGCCATATCTTCTTTTTCTCATAATACTCAGATAGTAGTAGTCTTCCAAACAAAGCTAGTACGGGTGATCATAGATGATTTCTTGAAATTTGACTTACATATACAACAAGCCATTCAAAAACACATTAGAAACTAGGCATATTATACAGATCTAGATATTTTCTCCATGACCATAGTAGGAAAACTATTGCTTCTACTTTTCAGCACTCTACCTAGTATTCATGAACATCCAAGGTTCAATCAAACTTAAACTAAAACAATGCAGCAGCAAAATAGTACAGTTCAGCAATCAAGACTGCACATCACTTAAAAAACTCAACTGGCTATAACATCAACAATACCAAAAGGATTCGCAATTACTTACTGCCCATACTTTAATACACAATCCTGACATTTGTCCTAGCCTGAGAGATACTCTCCAACTGTATAAACCTAAAAGGCACTATCACTTTAAAGATTACACCATCTCCTTGCACAAAAAGCCAGGAACTCAGCTAGTGATGCCTTATATTCAACTATTATTTCAAAAACCTCAAACACAATCTCTGTTACTTATCAATAATCAAGTGTGGACTAAAAGAATTTCTGCAGCAGCACTGCTTCCATCTCCATTTCTCCCCAGGCTGACTCTAATAGCTACTTTTCTCCACCTTACCTTAGCTAACAAAACACTGTAGCGATTAAGCACAGTGCACCATGATGACTGATACGCAAGAGTGAATGAATGGTGAGCTGGATATCAAGTAAGAAATGAATAAATATTTGAGTCTGCAACTATTTTGTTAAATAACAGTAAATTAAATGCCCAGGAATGGGTGTAATACTGGAGCATTTTTAAATCAGGCTGAACACTGCATGACTCATGCAGTCCTATAACAGAAAAAATTTATTGACTGGCAGAGGTCAAAGGGGAAGTCAAAAGACTACCCTACGATCTCTATACTACAAACAAACAGGACATCAAGTGTATTATATTTTTTTAGAAAAAATGAATTGAAGGACCAGAAGAGCAGTTGCCACAATCGTACAGTTATTACCTGTACAACTATATGTGGAATAACTGTTGTGTGTTCCACTTTGTTAAGGCAGTCCTTCGTAAATCTGAATAATAGAAAGGCAGTCCTTAGTAAATCTGAGTAGTAGAAAGCTATCTCCATGGCATTTCTTCTTAGTTAAGTGTGAAAGGGGAAGACCAGCACAGGACCTTGAAAACATGAAGAAAGAAAATCGAAAATAATATGAGATATGTAAGGAGGTATAACTTGTTACCAATAACAGAAATTAGTTGGCACAAACTTTAACACCAATGGCAGACAGTTATCCAAGTATCAGAAAGTGCATCATTAGACATAATAACTTATTTCTTATTACTTGAGACAAATAGTAAAACTAGTATGTTCAGGATGTATAAAATATCGTATGTCATTACAGTTATGTCATCACTTTTGCATATTTAGTTATTTATTTACTGGGATGGCCTGACTGGGTAGACAAGCTGCCCCTTTTCAGAAGAGGCATCGTGAGAAAAGCTCCGCAATAAAATGAGTAAACAATAAAACAATAGGTAATACAGTTTATACAATAAGCATAAACACATTTTAGGTCAATATATGTAGTCATTGTTTGATAAAAAGAAGTTATGTACTCACCATAACATTCCATCTGAGTAGTTCTACTTCATTTATCTTTAACCTGTGGGTCTTCGGATTCACATCGGATCCGTCACGACCGTATTTTCCAGCTACGCCTCTTTGCTCCATGCTCCTCCCCTTACCCATAATGCCCCATGTCTCCCTTCTCCCTTCAGATCGAGTTTGCTGCCTAACAGGTATCGTACACCTGACCCAATGACACCTTATTATCAAACACCAATCATCACAAAAAGAACCTTAGCCTGGACAGGACCAAGGATCCCAACAATAACCATCTTATGCAAAGAACATGTCATATCCCAAAGGATAAGGTTAGGAGGAAGGAGGGGGGGACGGTTGAAGACAAATGAAGTAGAACTACTCAGATGGAACATTATGGTGAGTACATAACTTCTTTACCTGAAGTAGTTTCCTTCATTTGCTCTTCAACCTGTGGGGCAGCGTCCCCAGCTACCTAACTCTTGGGAGGCCCTCATGGAAGGATATTCCTGAGTCTACACCTAGAGACCAAATCCAGTTTATAATGAGAAATAAAGGTGTGAGATGAGTCTCAAGTAGAAGCTGAACAAATATCATCCAAAAGGCCGCTGACATAGCCATAGATTGGGTCGAATGAGCCTTCACTTTTCCTGGTAGAGACAAACCTCTTTCTGAATAAGTCCGGCCAATGCATTGTGAAATCCAGCAAGCAATCGTCACTTTTGAAACAGGTTTACTAAGAAGGGCTTGGCATAGGACACAAAAAGTTGATCAGACTTTTGGAATGGTTTAGTCCTGTGAAGATAAAACCTCAACTGCCTATGTATGTCCAGTAAATGTAATTTGTATTCCCCTTTGTTCTGGTAGTTAGGAAAAAATACTGGAAAATTAATGGTCTGATTAATATTGGCTTCTGAAGCTACCTTAGGAAAGAAGGACAGGTTAATGTGTAGTGTAGCCACACTCTATGAAATCTGATCCAACGACTCTGAATCTGCAGGTCAGATCGGAGAAGGAGTGATAGGTCTAAACAATGGCTGGAAGACGTCTGCTCCAGTGGGAGAAGCCCCTGGCAAGACCCCCATCTGGATTTGAGTGCAGATAAACCTCCGCATCATCTTGTCCATCTCCGCTTCAGACAAGCTCTGAGTAGTGTGGGAGGATGCTGCTGAAGTAGCCTGGGAAAGCTGGTGTGGGGAAGGCTAGGGAGTGACCGACTGAGCTGTACCTCAGGCTCAAGTGAGAACCTAGGGGACCTGAGCTGAGGTGTTACTGGCCTGGAAACAGGCTTAACCTTTGGCAGAGGGCCAGCCTCTGACAAGTGGTCAAGGGATCGCTTGCGAGGCTAGTCCTTCTTGGCTTTATTCCCTTCCCCAGACCTCTTGGTGGGAGGGTGAGTCCCAGAGGCCATGGAAGGGGAAGACAAAGCAGTAGCCACTGCTTTCCCAGCAGTGGAAGGTGGGACCTCGGTCCCAGCAAAAGAGGGCAACAGGCCCTTAAGGATCAATTTGTCCCTCCTGTCCTTAAGTGCCCTGGGATTTAACCCAGCACAAATAGGATAGGGGGACTGCAGGTGAGGCACCCCCAAGCAAACCACACACAGAGTGTGGCCATTCACCGGAGAAAGCTTATGGCCACACTCTGTATACCTTTTGAAGCCTGGCTTCGGGGCATCCACCATGCCTTAGCCGGCCCAATGCACGCACACACACCACATGGAAAGAAAAGAGGGGAGGAAAGATAGCAAAGCTTACTTACTACGTTTTTTTTTTTTTTGCGCTACTGAGAATCCTGAGAAGGTATAGAAAAGGGATGAGAGAGAAAATCGATAGAGAGAGGCCAAAAAGAGACAAATTACTGTTTCAGAAAACTCCCAAATGCTCTGGAGCTTGGACCACACTGCTTCCTCTCAGGAGGCAAACGAGATCTGGGGGGGAGAAGGGAGATGAGGGTATTATGGGTAAGGGGAGGAGCATGGAGCTCAGAGCCATAGCTGAAAAATGCGGTCATGTCGTATCTAAAGACCCACAGGTTGAAGAGCAAATGAAGTAAACTACTTTAGATAGATTATTTACACCTGATAGGAAAATAGTATAAAGCAGAATAAAAATTTCATACAGTGTTACATTTTAGAACAAGAACATAAAAACTGATTATTTATGATTGACACATAATACAATTTGTTACAAAGCCTTATGTTTATGGTAGAAAAATGTTTTTAAATTGTGAGGTTGACAATGAGCGTAGGAGGTAGTTTGAAGTAAAATAAGCATTAGACCAGATTATGGTTAGACCAGGAGGCATATGCAAGCCATTTAGAGAGTAGAGAGACTATATAGAGAGTAAAGGCCTTGAAAAAGAGGATAAAACAGAGACAGCATTTAGGTTATCCCAGGATCCCAGGAGAAATGCAACAGCATAGCCAAGCACTTTTTAGGTAATCCTTTAAGCACTGTTTATTATTTTCTGGTATTTGGAGGGTGGATGGGCATTTTTATAGAGATAGGAGAAGTATAGGGAGTCTCCAGTAGTATGGTTTCATTTAGTTACAGTTAGCAACATCTTGTCTGAAAGCATATAAATCTTTTGGGACTGTAGAGCTGGGAGAATATTGTTTAGACTTGGGCATTTGTCTGGGTCATATATGAACTTTGTGTCATGACAAGCTGTAAGCAGGTTAAGTAGTGCCTTAAATTCCTGCCACTAAGGTTGCTTTAGTGTGAGGCAGTCATGTGTCCTATAATGATGGTTGGCAACAAATTTTGCAATTTTATTATAGTACTAGTCAAGTAAGGAGAGTTGATTGGATTGTACATTGACAAGTATGAGGGCTGTGTGTAGGAGAGTAGGGATGAAAAAATTTGAGGAAATGCTTATCCTGGCCTGCTATGTTAGACAGAGGTTTAGCTCTGTATAGGGCTCCCAATTTTTGATGGATTATCTTTATTGTTTTATGTGGTAGTCAGATTTTAAGTTTTCATCAGTAGTAACCCCTACTAGTAATACTATTTTGGTATTATTTGATGATAGAATTGAGAAGGGCTTTTTTGCTCAGATAGTTTCTTAGGGATGAATAAGCTAGGTTTTGATTTTGTTGGGTTTAGAAGGAGTTGTGAATAAGTTACTGAAGTACATGAGTGAACCTCTTGGGTGTATTGTTGTATCTGCTGCATATTGGTGATGGCTGCTTGTTTTGTTGCTAAATACAGATCATTAATGAATATATTTAAAAAAAGTAGTGGACCTAATATAGAGCTTGAGGGACTCCCATGGTTACTGGGAGAAAGGGACATGTTGTTTTGCCACATTACAGCTAGTTGTCCAAGAGATAATTGTTAAACCATGATAGTTAGTGTTTGTCAAGGCCTAGAGAAGACATCTCGCATAGTAATTTTTGATGTGATACCATGTGAGACGATTTGGACAGATGAAGGAATATGAAAGAGAGAAGGTTATTGTTACTTCTGCTTTGATTTACTGCTGTAACAAAACTTAGTAATGCAGTGGTGATGTTGTGATGTGGACAGAAACCATGCTGAACAGGGGAAAGTAGTGAGTTTCAGTAATGTAGGTAAGAACTTGGCATTGTATACACTTTTCAGGTATTTTAGACAGAGAAGATAAGATGACTATGGGCCTGTAACTGGACAGGTCAATGGAGTTTTCACCCTTTTATATGGGAAGTATGTAGTATTTGTCTTACAAATTGGGTTTATTAAGATGGACACCAGGTATGCCAGAGCATCTGCAGCTATTTTGATGTATTCACCTGGTAAGTTATGTGGAGCACGACTGGTGGGTTTCTGAAGTTACTTTCTGATAGTGGAGGTTGTGATAGTTTGGAGTTTGAGAAGTTGGAAATGAGCTGTGTAGTCTGGAGATGTTATATTAATTGTAGACAATTGTGAGTTTAAGAATCAGGCAACAAATTTTACAAAGTGTGATTTAAACTGGTTAGCAATGGAGTCTCCTGGTGCATCTGTTTTGGGGCCAGGTTGGATTATGTGGGTCTGATGCAGGAGTTTGTAGATGGTAGACCAGAATACTTTAGGGTTGCTCTGATTTGCTGTTTGTAATTTTAGTAGTATTTTTGTTTGTCTAGATTTTTGTTTTAGTAGTATTTCTAAATTGATGATACAGGTTCTCCATGCATTATCCCTATTTTTCAAGAGCTGTTCCAGTCAGGGTTCCAGGTTTGATTTAATTCTTTTGGTCATCATGTAAACAGTCTCATTTAGTACTTTTAGAAATGTTGCATTAAATAGTGCTACTGCTTTATCTCAGTTGATTGTGTTTAGCACTCCTCAGTTTATTAATTTTAAGTTTGTAATGAAAGTGTCTGTTGAAGGTGTAGAGATTGTGGACAAGGTTATAGAAATGTTTATGGTCGTGAATGTGCTGTCTCACTGCAAGAACTGGCAGGTGGTTACTAATTAGCCCAACCATCTGGCAACTGTGGTAGTGGTACTCTGTTTGCTAATAAGTTAAATCAGCTGGAGACTACTTTCATTTTTAATTTTGGAACGTTGGTCCCACATGGATTAAATCAGGAGGTGGTGTTAAAATTTTGAAGAAATTTCATTGATAATATGTCTGTATATGTATAGATAGATAGATGTGTGTGTGTCTGTGTGTGTGTGTATTTTTCATATGAGTACATACACACATTATGAGAGGGTGGTGTTGTATTTTTTATGTAAACTTGGCATTTTTGTGATGATGCTGTTGCTGTAAAATTCATTGTAATGTTGTATTGTTGCTGCTGCTGAAGTTCTATGGGAAATTTAGTAGTTTTTCATGACTAAGGGATGTGTTCATGTGTAATGTGCACTAGTCACTTTAAAAGTGGGATGTATAGACAAATTTTGAAACAAATGTTTAATTGTTTCGTACATTTAAGCTTTAGAATTTGATATGGTGATATCCCTTGAAGGCAAAATGCCTATGTAACAGGATTAAAACTGTTTGGTACTCCAGATATGTGTAAGCCTTTTGGATTTATGGTTTTCTTTGGTTTTGATAAGTGTTTATAGTGTGGCACTGTTGGTGTTACCAGTTCTTTTTGTTGACTGGTGTTATTATGGAAGCTGCAACAAATAGCTTGTTCATGGAAGTACTTAAGGAGAGATAATCTCAGTTGACTGGAGCTGATCCATGGAGCTCTGCAGTTAGTGAAGTTTGAACAGCTGGAGATACTGATGGTAAAAGAAATTAA
Source organism: Protopterus annectens (assembly GCF_019279795.1). Taxonomy (NCBI): domain Eukaryota; kingdom Metazoa; phylum Chordata; order Ceratodontiformes; family Protopteridae; genus Protopterus; species Protopterus annectens. Next base: position 473,842,853 of record NC_056731.1, read on the forward strand.
TCTTTTTTTATGACACTAAACTGCTAGAGAAATATTTGGCTTCAAATATAACTCCCAGAGACATATGTATAGACCGACTTCCAGTTCGAGGGTTTACAGAGGCAGAACAAGATTTATTGCTAGAATGGCATGAGGTTTCATTAAAATGTACTTTAGGCTGGTTAAAAATCCTAGTGAAAAGGAACTTGTGTACTTTAAAACAAGTTCAGCAAGAGATTAGTAGCCTAGAGAGCTCACTAAAACAAGAAATTTCTGAGCCCTCTTTTATCACAAAATTTGGTGACATTAAACAAAAACTGAATAAAGTGGAAGCTGAAATGATTGGCAGAAAGAAGAAAAAACTAGAAAGAGACATAAATGACTTTGCCAGTGGTTCTGTGTATTCAGTTTGCCATTTCCCTAGTAAGGGAAGGTTGCAAAATAGAAATAACAGTTTTTTGCCATCTAAAGTCGTAATTTTTCATATTCACCAGCTGAAACTTTGTCAAAAAATAATGTCTCTTTTGAGATGCTGCCTAATGCAGGATCAACTGGTCAGGCGAAGCAGTCAGGTTCATTGCAGGGCTCTCAGGGTTTTCATCACAACAGCAGCAATGGGAATACAGGCAGCAAACAGAAAAAGAAAGGGAAACATTACTTTCTGGAAATTTGCAACATGTATCTTCAAAAATTTTTGATAATGGACTCAATGAAATTCACGGTAGTAATGTTGATTGTTTAAAAATTGTTAATTTAGCACTTTCTGACACAGTTATTGCTGTGTTGTTAAAGGGAGCCAAGTTTGTTCCCATTAAATGTCCCTCTCTTGCAAACTTCATTTGAAAGTGTATTTTTCTAGAGATACTTTAGCATGCAAAGAAATGTTTCATCCATATCTGAAAATTCTGTGGACTCATTGTTAGATGCTTCTATATATGACTATGATGGAAGTTTAAATGTACTTAATTGCAGCACTGAAGAACAAATTGAATGTAGCACTGCTTTTGTTACTGTTAATGGTCAGCTTAAGATTCCTAGTTTACCTAATGTGGAAAACACCTTTTGTCCCCCTAAAATGTCTCCTGTTGTTATGTTTGAAAAATTGTTGTTGAATAACATAGAAAAAGAATTCAGTAAATTCAAATGTAAACAATTTAGGAAGAAGAGAGCAAAAGCTGATGAGTAGGCTATCTTTGGAAGAGGGTTACAGGCTGTAAGGATTTTCCATTGAAAATTAATGGTGGGTGGATGGAATTGATTTGGACTGTCTTTTGGGTGAACCTGTGTATGCTTTCGAGTTGTTTTATGTGATCCTCCTAATGAAAAAATAAGAGATGTACTTAATAAAAATCCAATCAAATTACTATGAGAAGACTATGTAACAGAAAATTTCCAGCAGTAAAATTACTGCCAATATAACTGGTTTCTTAAATATTGAAACTCATTTCTGAAATTACAGTTACTGTGATGGGGCCATTTGTCATCAACCACCTTAATAGCACATCCTCAGAAGGCAGCAAATTTTGATAAGACCCTTGGAAATTAAGGACATTTATCTTTCAACAAACAACTTTTTTAGCACCAGAACAACATAGGAATACTGAAAAATTAAGGACAAGGTAGTAAATTAAATAGCTACAAATTTCACAAGCACTTTAAACTGAATCCAGTTTTAAGCAAGCACTTATTTTAAAACACTTCAAGCATTTTAACCTTTGGTGCCAGTAGTGGAAAAAGGAAAGGACTATTATGGTAACAGTAGCCTGACTATAAAATTACCTAAATCATAATAGGCCAACTACAGGAAGCAGCATGTCAAATGATACACAACTTCACTCTGAATATGGATCTCATGGAAGTAAACCAGACACACAGTATCTCTGTCATCTACATGTTTGGAGTTTCAGGCATATAATTTACAGTTAGAATAATACAACATCTGTAAACACCAATAATTCTTTGCTATGAGACATCTGCTCATAACATTGCTAGGTTTGAATTCAGAAATTTGATTTATTCCTAACTGTGAGTTGATTACCCAAAATGCCTGAAAAGGTACATTGTTCTATATTCCTGTGTCTTGCTAGAGAAGATAACATGAAGTTGTTTATATCTTTTACTTTTCTTCAAGTGGAGGAATAAAAATTATCAGTAACAAGAGAGAATTTCCTGAATTATTGTAACCCTACAAAAATATTCTATGTGTTGTTTGCAGGATAACAAGCACATCACAGAGAATATACTTGTTTAGTTGATGAGATACTGAATAAAGCCAGAGACCATGAATAAGGGTAAGATGTATGATTCATCAATAAAAGACTGAATCATTTCTGGTATAAGAAATAGTGAAACAAGAGAAAACTATTATGAGAAAATACTTGACTTTGTTAGACAACATGGGTACATACAAGCTAGTGAAATTACTAGTAAAACATTTAAAGAATTAACTGAGGAAATGCATATGTTTAAGATAAAATGTGAGTCTAGAAAAATGCTAGAGTGAGAAAGAAATTTGAAATGTGTTGCAGTATTGATGGATAAGCAAAAGATAATCAATAGATGTAGCAGCATTGCAGACTATGGAAAAACCTGCGCAATTACAGTCTCAGGCTTCTGTAGTGGATGTGGCTATAAGCATGAGAGGAAACACTGTCCTCTTTGAATAAATGCTGCACAATCTGTAAGTGAAATGATGTGTAAAAGCATGTTAAAAAGCACTTTTATGTGCAAAAGCATGATAAAAACCACCTTTACGTGAACAATGAAAGCAGTGCCACTAAAAAGCTTTAGGTGGTATTATAACAGCACTAAGAAAAAGATGTAGATATAACCCTAATAGAATACTGAAGATATACTTTGTTTGAAATAAAACATATCTTGGTACTGCAACCTCACAGTGTTCAAGTTACAAAATGCATGGTGTAAAATGTCAAAAATTACCAGCATCCAATGACAATCATAGAATATTAACATGATTATGCTGTCAAAAATTTCCAACATTTCTGATCAGTAAAATGTTATTATAAAACAAGACAATACAGACAATCAAGCTGCAAAATGAAACAAAAGATCTGCCTTTGAATTTGTGACTTGTAAAAAATGTTAAGCAATAAATCTGCAAGGCTCTCTTTTTATTGTTTTTGCATGTTCTTTTAATCTTATTACCTTTGCCTTAGTTTCAGCAATGTGTGCTAGACCACACTGACAAATTGTGACACAGACCACATTTGTGGTATCATAGGAACAATTCTTATATAACACGGATTATCTGCTATTAGTTGTAACTACAACCACTGAGTTGATATGACTGCAAATTCTGCATCATCTGTAGGGGAAACTGATTTCCCTACCCTAGTAGAAAATACATTTCTGCCCATTTTAAAAGATAGACATTTTTTGTCAACATACTAACAAATTACTCTATTGGGTCTCATTAAAAAAATATGACACAAAAAGTGTGTGGGGGTGGGTGTTTTTGCATCTCAATAATGTTTCATTATTTTAATATTCCTATCAGTAAACATTCAGTAACAGAATATATATTTCCAACATGTTCAGCCTTATGTTTTCTAAAAGTAGTATGTCCCAAATAGGAATTCTTGCCTTGTTTTTTCACATATCTTCCTGCAAGTGTCCTTAGCATCTTCTTTACTGTAACCTCTATTTTCAAGAATGGATACTAGTTTGTTGGCAACCTCACAAAATTCTTACCATATTTTATAGGTATGATAAACACTCTAGAATTCACCTAATAGAAGTCATGATGTAAGGGAGGGGGCATGTAAAATGGACCCAGACAAGAAAGCGTTTAATACTTCATTTATACAGTTTATTTCTAATTAATGGTAAACTTATCTATGTAACATATATGGATATATGTGTGCGTGTGTATGTATATATAGATAAAGTTATCATTCATTTGGTTGGCAACTCATTACATATTTTGTGGGTATAAAAATGAGCAACTGTATATTTGAATGAATCACATTTGACTAAATTCATGCTTTTTCCAATTTAGGTATCAAGGAATGTCCAGGAAAATGAATCCTTGACTGAAAAGGTGGTGGTGATTGTAAAAATGTGCAGGAATGCATTATAAGAGATAATGTGTGAGAGAATTTTTTGTGGATTAGGTTTAGAGCTGGGTAACTCGACATATTTAGTGTTGTGCCTTCTTGTCTTATGAGCAGTCTTGTGTCCTTCTGTCTTGATTAGTGGAAATTGTTAGGGAAGGTGTTTTTATTAATATAATGTTTAGGGTTATGGTTAAGAGCAGGGGCAGGGGTGGAGTTAGGGTTAGGGTTAGCACACATGTATATATGAAGCCTTCCTGCCCACCTTACCCAAGTACCCTAATGCTATACATTGTATTACTTACCCTTTCCCTAACAGTACCACTATTCAGATGGTGCTTAATCTGGGTTTCATTGCTGGAGTTTAATGATTTGGGAGAGGAGTTCATAGGTTCATAGGATGATACTAGACTATTGGCCAAGAGGCCCTTATAATCCTAGCCAAGAATTTCCCCCTTGTTCCCTCAAGTCAGCACCTGTTTCCCCTGTCCAGCAAGGACAGAGGTTGGATCCCAGGGATGTATTTTCAGTTTCCCATCCAGTCGTCCAGGTTCTCCTTAAAGAAGGCTAGAGAGGTACTCTGCTTGACATGGAGAGGGAGTCTATTCCACAGATGGGGGAGTCTGTGGGAAACAAATCTATTGTGCCAATAAGTTCCATTAATGTCAGGGACCAGGTTAAGGCTTTGTGTGTGGGTTGCGTGAATGGAGTTTAACTTACAGATATGCAGCGACCCCATCAAGGCTGGGTCTGAGATGGCCTTGTATGCCAGACATCTCTGAGCAGTCTGTACAAGACTGAGTAGAGAGAGAGGGCTTTTAACCTATCTGTATAGGATAGGCATTACCTCTGTGGACTCTCCAGCTGAAGTTGTCAATGTTTTGTGTTTCTCTTATTTTGTATCTTACACATTTATGTTGTCATTCATTTGTGTGTCCCTCATTTGTGTTGTTGACCAGTGATGGCTTAATTTTATATATATATATATATATATATATATATATATATATATATATATACTCTACTTAAAATAATCGACAGACTTTATTATCAGACACAAAATGTCGAGAACACAAATGTTGAAACCTGAGTATATATGCTCTAGCCAGTACATTCAAGAAGGGGGTTATTTGCATAGGTGTTTCATGAATGGAATGCAATGCCTGTGTGGTGGGGTAAGAAAGCATACAATGTCCTAACCCACTGCATGAATACATTTATTAATCAGAACAGGCTTTGGTTTGCTATTGTCTGGTTCTTCATGGAGCAGTATATTTACTAACAGTGCCCTGAGATCTTATTCTTTGAAACAGTTTGCTTTTGTCCACACTTCTATGTCTCACTGACTAATTAACTGATGTAGAGGTTCCAATCTAGGACACTTCTATGATGAGAAGTGCTCCATGTCATTCTGATTGCTACTAAATGATTTAGAATTTTTCAATGAGTGTTCAGCCCTACAATTTAGATCTTGAGAAGTGTGCATAGCTTTACATGTTGCTAATTCCTGAGTAATTGCATATTATCATTAGTGTGTGCATCTTTGAAATTTTAGATAGCTTTCCTATCCTCAACTTTTACATATAGCAGGCTGTGAGCTGCATTGTTGTAAGTCATGGTTGCCCCAGAGTAACTATATTGTAGCTATTTTCAGTGTTATGCAATAATACTGTTGTTTAGGTATATCCTTAGTTGCTGCAAAGCACTTTTTTTAAAATAAGAAGTGCTACTAAAGGAAACAATCCTCATAACAGATTGTAGATCATTGTTTTCTTAAAAAGGAAGTATTGCAATTAGTTCTGTTTATTTTTAAAAGGGGGAATTTTCTTTTATTTGCCCTGCTTATTCCTCTTTGCATGAAATCTAGAGAAATATAATGGTGCGATTTCTTCTAATGTTGACCCTTAATTCCCAGTAGTATAGTACTGGCTTACCTTGCCTGCAAATAGACAATTACAGTTACCTGGAAAACCTTAGGCAGAGGTCAAAATAATAGGTCTGCATAACTCTAAAGCTCTGTAGCAGATAAGAAATGCCTGAACTGTAGTATAACCGTGCTGTTGTGCTAATGTTCCTTGAAATTATGCTTATTAAAAAGCAGCTGATGCTGTAGTGTTATTACATCTTCTGACATTTGTATCTAATATACTTTCCCTTTTCTCTGAAGACTTTTTGCGTCACCCTGTGTTTCTGCTAATGCTGAAGGTTTCCAGAAGCATCTATGGAATGCCTCCAACAGTGTAGTTTGCCCTGTCTGTACTGTATATGTGGTTCTGTCTCCAAACCACATATCATCTACTTTTATTTCTATTTCTCTCTGATGTGCAAATTCTTGCAGAACTATTTCCTCTGCTGTACACACGAGCAAAAGTTACAGAAATCTGGGAGTGCAGATTCTGACCATGACTCTGCTGTGAACTACTTTATCCTTTTCTAAGAGTGGTTGACTGCTTTTAAATTGATTGACATTATAAGAGTTTAAAAATAACCTTTAGTGACTGTACAAATGGAGTGCACTCAGCTGGTGGTACCCCAAATGTCATTTTTATTTTATCTGTCCCTCGGTACGTTTTGGTAGCTATTAGTTTCGCAGCTGAATTTTGCAATCCCTGGTCTTTTGAGTCTTGCATTTTACTATATATATATATATATATATATATATATATATATGTAAATGGTTCCACTTCATATCATTGAATTTAATTTCATCGAAGCCCAAAACATCGAGACCAAATTGTCGAAAACCCAAATCATCGAAAACCCATATCATCGAATCTCAAATCACTGAAAACTAGAAAGCAACTAGAAATGACAGCCCACAGAGTTAGTACTGCATTTACGGGGGCAAGCCCCCCTGCACCCCCACACCCCCCATAATTAAATATACCAACTCCAAGGTTGCACTACAGTGGGGGAAAATGTAATTTCCTAACCCCACTGTAGTGCGACCTTGGAGTTGGTATATTTAATTATGGGAGTGTGGGGGGCAGAACCCCCCACATGGAGGTTGCAGGGGTGTGTGCCCCCTGCATAAATGCAGTACTAACTCCGTGGAATGTCATTTCTAGTTGCTTTCTAGTTTTCAATAATTTGAGATTCGATGATATGGGTTTTCGACGATTTGGTTTGGATGTTTTCAAATTCGATGAAATGAAATTCGATGATATGAAGTGGAACCATGTATATATATTTATATATATATATATATATATATATATATATATATATATATATATATATATATATATAATATATTTTGGCTTTTCCTGGTTAGGGGTCGCCACAGCAGAACTCTGGTCCACTAATGATTGGCAGTGGATTTTTATGGTGCCGAGTTGCCAGCCCGACGCCCAACCTTCAAAGAAGGCACACCCATTCACTCATGCACCTACCTGCATGTCTTTAAACATCACTTGACTGCGGGGAGGACATGCAGACTCCACACAGAAGGCGCTCCAGCCGAGAATCGAACGAGAGAACCTCTTGCTGTGAGGCGACAATGCTGACTGCTACACCACTGTGAAAACAATGGTGATTTATATTTCTCTTACAATCTCCTCAGATTTCCTGTTGTATAGGCATCCTTAGACATATCCCTTACTTTAAACACCTCATATTTTTTTTTCTTCAACACATCTTTACTCTCCAGTTAATAATAACCTATGCTTCCTCTGTCCAATTCTGAGCAAATGCTATTCTGCTAGTGATTAAGAATACTGGTTCCTTATATTACTCAACGATCCTGTCCATTCCCACTCACTCTTCTTCCATTTTCCCTCTGCACCTAGAGACACTATTCCTATTCCTACTGCTACTTCCATCTGTCTTCACTCATTGTTTCTGTAAGTAACACAATCTTCGGTTGTTTAGCCCTGCTTCACTTTCCTACCCATGCTCCAATTTCCACCCACCTGCACATTATTTACCTATCTGATCTAATCAGCAAAGATCACTGCACTCAAGTGTACCATCCACTATCGAATCAAATATGCAAGCATCACTCACAGATCAAACCAGACCACTGAAATACACACAAACCCGATAGCAAATCTCTTCTCTGTCTGTCCCAGACTCCCCCTACCCACTGCTATTCACACCACCTAGCTATAGTGCCTTTTGTATACTTGTAATTAACACCCATAGCTACTTATGGTGTCCAGAACTTTTTTGGGTCAGAGTTCTGTCACTAAGTGACTTACCAGTGAATAACAAGCAGCAAGAAAAAGGACAAGGAGTTATTAACAAAATGATACTAAAATTGTTAATCTAGGATGGCCTGTAGTCGAGAGATTAATTGCTGTTTGCCACTTATTATTCATATTTTCATAGCTGAGAGACCTACGTTATTGAAATATGGTGTGAAATGCCATGCTGAAAGACAAGGAAAATTCACCATCATTGTCCATTTATATCCTATTGTACTGGATAAAGTACTAGCTGTTATTAATTATGAAAATAAACAATATTTCATTATGTTCTTAATACTTCAAAATGCAAATGACTTCCAAACTATGGAATGGCATCAGCTTAAACCTTAAATGTTATTGAAGAAAACTGTAATTTATGTTTGCACTGTAAGCTACACATTTTGAAAGATATTCAGTGTTATTTATATTTCCAATTAAACAATTAAACATATGCTTTCAAATTTCTGTAAATATTTCGGTAAACATGCTCTCAGAGAGGAATATTCTTTTATCATGTGACAGAGTATGTGTGGTTAACAAAAATGTACTGAGGATATGTGTCTTGCTTGAACCGTTAATAAGATACGGCAATTTGTTTGTGAAGGTTTCACAAAAAAATATTATTTCTGGGTTTTTGCACATTATAATGTATTACAATATTTATGGAAAAACTGTGAATGCACTAAATACTACTGCTATAAAAATACTTCTTACTGATAATCATATTAAATTTGATTGTACACAAAATATTTACATTTATTTTATGATGTTTAGGTTGATTTTTCAGAAAATGCCCTGGAATGCAAGGATGTGTATAAGCTGCTAGAGGTGTTAATGAGTTATCTGATTACTCATCCACACTTATTTTGCCATTTACTTCTTACCTTGCAAAAATACCTTGATCTTTTTCAATTATACATCATGACCACCTTGCAATTCACCTTCACTTATACTGTGATAGCCACCCAGCTAATAATTCACCTTCACTTATACTGTGATAGCCACCCAGCTAATAATTCACGTTCACTTATACTCTGATAGCCACCCAGCTAATAATTCACATTCAATTATACTCTGATAGCCACCCAGCTAATAATTCACCTTCACTTATACTCTGATAGCCACCCAGCTAATAATTCACATTCAATTATACTCTGATAGCCACCCAGCTAATAATTCGCCTTCACTTATACTCTGATAGCCACCCACCTAATAATTCACCTTCACTTATACTCTGATAGCCACCCAGCTAATAATTCACCTTCACTTATACTCTGATAGCCACCCAGCTAATAATTCACATTCAATTATACTCTGATAGCCACCCAGCTAATAATTCACCTTCACTTATACTGTGATAGCCACCCAGCTAATAATTCACCTTCACTTATACTCTGATAGCCACCCACCTAATAATTCACCTCCACTTATACTCTGATAGCCACCTACCTAATAATTCACCTCCACTTATACTCTGATAGCCACCTACCTAATAATTCACCTCCACTTATACTCTGATAGCCACCTACCTAATAATTCACCTTCACTTATACTCCCACAGCTCCCTATTCTACCCTTATGACCATAATACTCTGAGCCGCTCCCATATACTTCTCTTCATGTACATAGTCCCTACATCAGCCTTTTTCCACCCCATGACTCACTACATTTTACATCTCCATACATGCTCCATGCAATTCATCTTTTGTTCCTTGTACATTACCTCTCCCATCTGCCATCTTCCACACTAATACCTTGCTCAAGATCCACATAAAAATGAAGAAATACGTGTTCCAGGTTACAGCACTGAAAGTAGATCGATTAAATAAAAGGGCAAGGCGGAGTGGCCATTATCTAACCTAAGGCACTTAGGCTCCCTTTCCATATAACTTCCTTTCCTTCAATAACATAGAACTTCTCGTATCCACAAAAATCTGCATCCTCACTCATTCTCCAGGCAACAGTATCTCCACTGTTCAAAATATACTCTCCTGGGCTTCTACGAACATTCTCCAGAAAACTTTAGTCCTAGTTGACTTGAATATTGATTTGCTTGCAGTCAATGGCTCACCCACAAATGTGATAACTTATGTGGCTTCATACAATTTGTTGAGATCCCAACTAGATTTAACAAATCTGCCAGCAGAACACCCATTCTTGATTATTGGATTCTTACCTCAGACAAAGCAAAATCACCACTTTAGGTACGCTCCCAGATGCCATAAGCACCTAACTTTCCACATTTACTAAAAGATTCCAGACCTACATTCCTAATCAGCATCACCTCTATGTGGTTCACAATTTATCCAAATTTATTACGGGTACATTATAACAACTTTAAAATAGTGGAAATGGAATATAATAAAAAGACACTTGAAAAATGTTCCTAAGAATTCAAAATTACCAAGTTCATATTAAATAAAAGAGTCAAAAGTAAAACAGCTCCATATCCTATCCCAAGCCACTAAAGAAGTCCTCAGAATCTGGGACAAAGCTTGAAAGCCATGTCTGCAAAATACAACCCACAAAAATCTGCATTTAGTGAATTTCAAAATCATGTGAAATACAAAATAAAATTTGACAAAATAACATCTATGGCTTTCATACATCAAAATAATCCAAAACTCTTCCGATCTTTTTTCCCTAATCTCCTGAACCCAAGTGATATTTCCAAGCCAATTCCTTTCAGAAACAACAACACAGATATAAATTGCATGTTAATTCAAATCTCATTTTGCAAAATTGTTATTAATTAAAAAAACTATCAATAACCTTTAGATTCCACCTCAGAAACTGATAATTCATACACCTTCTCCCACAAACCAACTGCAACTACCACCACCATCAAAAAGATCCCCATAAGTTAAAATCAACCACATTTACAGCTGATAATCTTCCTTTTGAATACATTAAAATAACTGTTGATACTCTGGCATATACCCTATCTGTTCTTAATATATAGACCCATTCAAGAAAATTATGTTCCAGACATCTTACATTTGCATAAATGTTGAAATTATCCTGATTTCTCAGATTATAGACCAATAGCCATTTTATCCCCCTAGCCAAAATCCTGGAAAAAATGCAAATGCATGCAGCTAAGAAGACACCTTATTGATAGTATTCTCTGTCTCTCATCAATCCAACAGTTTCTGGCCACATCACAGCACTACCACAGCCCTTCTCATCTTTGTCAGTACCATGAATCCAAATAGAAATTATGAAAACATAGTTTCATCACTCTTTCTTGACTTATCCAAAGCATCTGTTACCATATTACATCAAGTATTCCAAAAACCAATGACCAGCATGTAGGTATAAAAGGCAATCAGTCTAGTGCAATTAAAAATATGTTTATTCCTCAGACCGGTTTCGTCTCACCAGCCTTCTTCAGTGAATCATAAACACACAAACAACATCATATTACATGCTTAAATATTCTCCCCCCAAAAACGTGACATGCATATGGAGTAAACTGTTATAAATAGTATTGAGTTTACTGTTAATACCCACAAGGATGTCATCAATTTTTTGGATGTTACTGTATATCGTAATGTGGATAATACTTTGGGTACTAAAGCATTTTCTAAATACCCTCAGTATAACAGTTTACTCCATGCCTCCAGCCTGCATCCCCAACACACCATCCGTAATATTCCTAAATCCCAGTTTCTGCGCATTAAGAGAATCAACTCTTCGGTGGAGAATTTTGAGTCATCTAAAGTGGATTTGTGTCAGAGGTTCAGAAATAGGGGATATCGGAATACTGATATCTCATTGGCTAGTAATTGGGCCAGTGGCGAGGACAGGCATTCATTATTGGAATATCAACACACTGCCAATAACCAAACCAGGGACACAGTCAGGTTTGTGACTACATATGGGCGTAATAGCAATATTGTCAGAAATGTTATTTACACACATTGGAATATTTTATTGGCTAACCATGAACTTCGAGCTTGTTTAGGTAACAGGTGTCAGTTTTCTTTCAGAAGGGGCAAAACTTTGGGATCCCATTTATCACATTTCAAACATACTGAGAGTGGTGGTGCTGTATATAAACAACTAATGGTGTCAGGTCACCTTTCCATGTGGACATTGCAGTTCTTGCCAATGTGTCAGTAAACTCAAACAGTTTACTAGTAAAAATACCAGTAGGGTTTATGACTTAAAATTGTTCGGCAACTGCAGCACCAGTTGGATTGTTTATCTAGCCATGTGTAAATGATCAGCATTTTATGTCAGCCAGACCTCCAGAACATCGAGGATACATATGTCTGAACACAGAAGTGATATAAGGAATAGACGGGAAACTAATGCACTTTATCACAATACTGTTAAACATGCTGATGCTGAATTCCATTTCATGATTATAGATAGAATTATTGGGGATCAGAGTAACCGACAGGGTTGGCATACTATACTCAATAAAAGGGAGAAATATTGGATTATTAATTTGGGGGGGGGGGTTGTTTCCCCCTGGACTTAATGATCATTTATAAAGTCACACCAAGTATATTTTATATGGTATTTTTATTATATTCATTAGGTTGTTTTGTATGGGTGTCACTAACTGTATGTAGGATTATGTACTTTGGATTTATTTTACATTCAGTAGGTTTCTTGCCCTTTTATTATAGGCTGGACTATGCATGTCACGTTTTTGGGGGGAGAATATTTAAGCATGTAATATAATGTTGTTTGTGTGTTTATGATTTACTGAAGAAGGCTGGTAAGCCGAAACCGGTCTGAGGAATAAACATATTTTTAATTGCACTAGACTGATTGCCTTTTATATCTACATGCTGGTCATTGGTTTTTGGAATACTTGTTGGTTCGACCCTGCATTACCGTACTGGCAGAGAGTTTTGTTTATCTCACCATATTACATCAACAACTGCTTTGTATCCTTTCTAACTTTGCCCCAATCCTGCCTCTCCTGGTTATACTGTAATCTGATCTGTCCATATTAAGCAGTCAAGTGACAAAAGGAATATTTCTTCCAGTCTCTGTTGGCATCCTGCAAGTGTCACACACTGTTTAGTATAGTTATAAATGATCTACACTTAGCAGCAAAGCATGCCAAGATTATTCAATATGTAGATGACTCTACCCTCACCTTCTTCATTGAAAACCTAATTGAATTGCAACAGCTAAAGCAAGAGTCATGTTCATCCACTGACCATTGGTTGAGAGGCTCAAAGCTACTGTTAAGTCTTTAAAAAAAATTCTATTCACTACTACATCTGTCTCGGTCTCAAAAAAAAAAACTATTACATCAGCCATTTACATCAGAAATGAACATTCCTCCACCCCTTCCCAACCTTATATCTCTTGTCTCTCTTCCCAACCTCCTTAATTTTCTTTCTAAGACACATTTGTTCTTTACTTAGTAATCGATCCTAACTCCCACTGTATCTACAGTGAATCCACAGACAATGAACTTGAGGTTTCATAGTACTACATTATGTTGTTTTGTTGTTTGTCTTTCGGCTTTTCCCCGTTAGGGGTCGCCACAGCAGAACTCTGGTCCGCTAATGATTGGCAGTTGGTTTTTATGGTGTCGAGTTGCCAGCCTGACACCCAACCTTCAACTAAGCCATGCCCATTCAACGCATGTCTTTCGAATGCCCACTCGACCGCGGGGAGGACATGCAGACTCCACATAGAAGGCACTCCCAACCCAAGCTGAGAACTGAATGGGAGAACCTCTTGCTGTGAAGCAACAATGCTACCGCTGCACCACAGCGGAAGTACTAAATCTCCAATACTGCTTTCACTTAAACTATTTCCTCCTTCACTGTCCCCTGTGTACTGAGACTAAATCATAACTGTACAATGCACACAGTCCAGGTTTGTTTCCCAGATGTAAACTGTTTGCTGTACTCTCTCTGTGATGATTCTCCCTGTTAATTGTTAACTTAAAACTGCTCTGTATTGTCCAATCTATGCTTGTTTCTTCATTTTGTCATTTTTGCATGTATTATTTTACTTTCACTACAACTGCTATGTACTGTGTTTAGATTTTATATTTTTATTGTACTTGTTTGAATATATGTATGTTATTACCTCGGTGCTTTTCTCCTCGGATCTACATGGAAAATGGGCTTCTGGCTCAGCTGGACTAACCCAGTCAACAAATGTCAGATAAATAAATAAATGTAAACACCACAAAGCAACATTTTTGTAGATGAAAACCTAAAATTTGACATGCACATCCAGCGAGCTCCAATAAAAACTCCCCACCCCAATCACGACTCTGGAGATAGCCTCGACCATAACTCCCTGGCTCTCACTTACAAACAAGTACTCCATGAGCTCTCCAAGGCAAAGAAGACTGCATCTATTGGCCCTGATAGTATCCTAGGATGCCTCCTGAATAGCATGAAACCTGACCTATCTATCCATCTAAAATCACTGTTTGGCCTTAGCCTTCTAACTGGCTTACAGTTATGCCTCTGCACAAGGATGGGCCAGCTACACATCTGCTTAACTACAGACCCAAATGTCTGATTAGGCTCACATGTAAAACCCTGGAAAGAATTATTATGGAAATTATTAATAAAGAAATAGGAAATCTTCTGACACTGGATCCAACACATTTTAATTTTTGTCAACGGCAGATCATGCCTACTCAACCTGGCAGGAGTTGTCAAGAAAGTCACTAAAGCTATGGATGAGGGCAAAATGGTGCACAGTGGCCTATACTAACCTAGCAAAAGTATTTGATGCTATTACTCATTTGGGTATTATAGACAAACTAATGAAACTAGGAGTAAACCCTCATTTCAACCACTGGGTAGCCTCAATGTCTCACAGATAGGACACAGGAAGTTAGGATAGAGGACTCAACCTCCACAAATAGGCCAATCATGAGCAGAGTCCCTCAGGGTTCACTGTTGGGGCTGCTCCTTTTTAGCATTTACTTTTCAGAAGTCAAGGCTAAGGTCTCTGGTTGACCACATTTGTGTGTAATTGTAAGCTCAGCACAATCATAGAATCTCCCATGGACACTACTACCCTTCAAAAGGTCTTGTCACAAACTAGTAATTGGTGCCAGAGCCATAGTCTAAAACTGAATGCCAAAAAATGTGCAATAGTATCCCATGGAAACATGGCCACCCCTGGGAATTACCACATAGGCAATATACCCCTAAGACTACAGCAGTAGTTAAGGAACTGGAAACTTATGTGGGCACTGACTTGGCCTTTGACCATCATGTGTCTACTGTTATAATGAAATCATTCTGTTTTGCAGGGGTATGGCTTTCAGGTCTAAAGATGTCATTGCCTATTCTCAGTCCTAATTAGGCCAGTCATTGATACGTGATCAAAACATAATTTTCTTGACTATCTACAGAGGTTCTTTCTGAAAGGAATACAAGGCCTAAATTGCATGGAATGCTCAGATAGCATCAAAACTTTATCTTTATACATAGTCTCTTAAAGGCTGCTGAGGGGTGATCTATGCCTAACTTACAAAGCATTGCCTGATCCAGTTCTGGTGGACTTGCTGCACATCCACAAGGGTAACAGCTTTAGAAATACTTGATCTAAGGACCTAAACCTCATTTGCAACATAAGCAGAGCATGTTTGAGGAATAAGTGTACACCTCAGATAATACCCCTACTCTTGAACAGGCTTCCCATCCATGTTGAAGCACAGTACATCTCTGACCCTATTCGAACACAGCCTGGACCAATGGATGGGGAATCCATGGACCCCCGGACTAACACCCATGCCAGATTGGACAGAGACAGATTGTAAATGTTTGGTCAGCTAAACTCAGCTATATTCACTTGGGTTACTTATCCTGTCATTTACATATAGGAAACCATACTTCTCAATTGTCCAGATTTTTGCAGAATATACAGATTTGTATCTCATATTACTGGTCCATTCCTCATAAAATTTGTGGTTTTCTGACAAATCAGGGAGGATTGAAGTCTTTAAATAATGATATACATTTGAGTTTCAGACTTCATATCCTTCAGAAAAATGCATGCCAACATAAATCTGTTGTTATAGCAACTTTCTAAGTTTTTAAGAGCAATATTTAAAATCTTTTTTTTTTTTTATTATTATTTTTTTAATATTTAAAATCTGTCCCTCTTTTTGGGCCTTTGTCCCCCCATTATTTTAGGCTCTGTCCAGATTTCTTGTTCTAAGAAATTGAGAGGTATGATAGGAAAACATGGCTAAGTTTAAAAATGCTTCCTAGTAATTATGTATGAATCTGTGAACCTATTCCATACAAGCCAGACAAATGCCCAGTGTTAACGAACATCATACAGCACTACCCAAGCAGAGCCCTGAAGTCATATTACTGCTGGAGATGCACTTAAGCTTCGTATCTGAGCTCTGCAATTCCATTTCTCTCTCTGACAAATGAACAACCTAAATATTTAAGTCTCACCTGAAACAATACCTCACAGCCGCATGGCAAAACTACCCAGGGTAATACCTACTCTGTATTCTGTTTCTCTATACCTCCCTTTGTTACTTCTTAAACTGCTCTCACATCTGGCTCCCTACTGAAATTTGGCACACAAAATGTTGAGTGGTGACAAGCCAAAAAAAAAAAAAAAAAAATCAGACATGCAGGAGATGAATGAATATTGAACATCACTCTTCACCTTTAAACTTCTTTTTTTGGGCCCCCCCCCCCCAATGTGGAGGACAAGCACTTTAATCTTATATAACAAATCTAAGATCATCATGCCTCAGAGAAAAGGGAATATTCATAGAAATGGTTATGTCAGACTTTTTATTTGCATGCCCTATATTTCAACCATTCAGACTCTATTTCAGGATTTTGTCCAGCAGATAACAACATTTTAAATTGTTGCCATTATATTGTCTTTGCTGAGCTATAGACTGAAACAGTGTGAAGTTGTTTCGATCTCCACTGCCACTTTCTCTAGCTTCCCTTCTCTCTGAAACCAGATGCAATGTAATCACATTTCCATACTTCTACCTACTGTATAATTTGACCATCTAGTATACTGAATATTGTATGAACATATCAGTTTACTTTTGTCCTTGCTCTGCGCTTAAACCCATCTACTGTTTTTTTATGTTGTGGATAAACATCAGTTGATGTTGTCTGTTTTTTTTTCTTAAAATTATTTCACTGCCACTGCTTAGATCTCCGGTCTACATAGTTATCTGTCACAAATGTTACCTTTAACTTACTAATACTTGTTTTTGCAACCTTTGTTCTAGTTTATAAAATTTCCCTGATTCTGCATATAATATGTTTACAAAAAAATCCTCAGTGTTAAAGCAGTGATTCTATTCGTATTCAACAAATTTACTTCATGTAAGTAGCTTCAAACTGACTCTATTTCCCAATGTCACTACCTTGCTTAAGCATTTTGTTTTCTACTGTGCATTTGATATATTCTTGTAATATGGCCATAGCCAGCCTTAGGCATAGGCCAACTAGGTAGTCGCCTAGGGCGCCGCTGTTGCAGGGGCACTTTTCCAGTATTTAATTGGTGTAGGCAGACCAGGATGGGGGCACCATGTGGTGTTGGGGGGGGGGGCGCCATGTAGCCCTTTTGTCTAGGGCACCAGTTGACCTAAGGTCGCTCCTGAATATAGCATTTCTCCCCAGGCCTACTCTGAAAATGGGTGTATTATTTATTTACTGCAGTTTGATAACTATATAAGTTGGCTAGTTGTCAGACCCTTTTCAGCAATTACCTGGGCCAAGTAACAAGTTGACATCTATATTGAAACACATGGAGTACAAAAAGAAAAAAACGAAGGCAATACAATGCAGTGTAGCACAAGGAATTACTCAGAGTAATACATCTTTTTAACATATGTACAAAGCTAACAATAAGTTAGTAAAAGAAAGAAAGAAAAAAAACACATTTGTGCAATAATGCAAGTTAACCTAACAAATAAGAATGTGCAGAATTTGTAGGTGTTGCCACTTGGGTAGTTAAGATTTAAGCATTGTCACGAGAGCTGCATCCTTTGCAAGGGGTTCCTTTAGTTTTGTTTTGAAGAGCTGTCAAGACTTTTACTGCCAGACTTCAGGAGGGTGAGCATTCCATATGGAAGAGTATATTTTAAAGAGGGGTCTTTCACCAATGGTGGTTTTAAGAAGAGAACAAGTATATGTTCTTCATTTGACTCCCTTGGGCTGTAAGTCTGCTGCCTTACCTGTAGTTTATATTTTAAGGATGGACAGTGCCCCTAAACTATGTTTTGAAATCATCTTTTAGGACTTCTCCAGGGCAGATCTACTTCAGCATGTAGAAGACCTACACAAAATTCCCAACAATCCCTGCAAATGGGCCCAGCTGAAAGGGCTGCCACATTAACCTCCAGTTTTTACCAGCATCTAAAAAGATGCATAGAAAAGTCTGTACCTGTCCACCCTAAATATAATGGTAGAGTCAGGAATAAATCTCACTGGTGAAACTCTCATATGAAAATTTATAATAGTCCCCATCCACCTACCTCAAGACCACACTGAAACATGCCAGCAAGAAACTTAACACTGCTGTTAGAAAACGTAATGCAGAGTATGAAGGTCACTACAGTTACATTAGGAAATTAAGGAATAATGTTCATCAGTCTACTGAACTCTTGGGTAATATCACACATTCCAGTCTCAAGTATATAGTCAATATATCAACAGGCACATTTAGTGCTAATTGTACTCCACCAACCCACATCCCTGTGCCCACCATCCCTGAAGATTTAGTCTCCCCACGTAATCACATTGGAAAAGGTCTTAGAAACCCTGTTAAAGGATTAAAATAATGTTTCTATGGGGGACCATAACATTCCAAGCTGCAATGGAGAAACTTGAAGTTGCTATTTGAGAGTGAGAGTGGTAAGAGTAATATAGCATCAAACGTGAGGGGGATGGAGAGGTGTGGTAGTTACTTGCAATGTAGATTTGTTTTTGAAGCTGTTAACATTACTGTTGGCAACTGCCACCATGTTATTTCCCCTAATGGCTCTTTTAGTTGTAGTACTAAAGATGTGGTATGTAGCCCCTCCATATGTCATATCCAACATTTTTTGTTGGCAAGACAGCAAGAGCATTAAGGGCACAAATATACTAACAAACCTACACCATTTGTAAAGTGACAATACCGATGCTCTCTATACCACTACGGCAAGACCAGTAATTAAAAAAATAACATGTTTTTATAGTTGAAAAGGTATGTATGCTTTCCAGGGGAGATAACTGGGAAGGTTTTCTTGAAACAAGGGAACTCGACTGGCAATTATTGCATATACAGCCAGCCCCCCTGGTTTAAGTGATAGAATTACTTTAAGTTCCTTATTTGTCATGAAGAGGGCATGAATTTGTTTACAAGAGTTCTGTTTGTACAAAAATTTGTTTTTTTAAATGGTTTAACATCTGTTGTAAATGTTTACATAATATTATATTATAGTTTCAGTAATTTCTTTATGCGTCACAATTTTTTATGTATTACAAAGATTTAAGTATGCAATATTGAATGGCTTGAGGGCATATGACTTGTGGCTGGTCAAATGACTTGTTCTAACTTCATATGGTCACCTGATTTGCTTATGTATTCATTCTAATGAAGTTCCTGTATGCACTTCTGGAACAAAAGTGCTAAATATTTCTTAAATTCTGCTGGCTTATGTGCTTTGCCATTTTTTTTTTGTATACTGCAGTTAGAATGCAGTATGGTTTTGTGACATCTTCTTTTTCCCTGTTGGCTCTCCCTTTCTGCTTTTCACCTGATGATAGGTCTTTCTTGTGTAGTTATTTCATAGCCCCCTTTTTACAAATGCTTATACTCTCATAAGTTCATTGAACTGGAAATAAGATTGTAGCTTCAATTTTCCTTGCTGGAAACACAGCAATTATTGACCACCGCTGCTTTGTCTTCTGTATTACTGGCCTACAATAGTAATTTTTCATTCTGATATTTCATCCTATATATTGCAATTCAGGATTGTATTATACTGCTTATAACATCACTTACTTTTCTATGAAGGTTTAAAACCTAAAAACTGATGGTCTTACTTTTAATCCAGCTCCTGGCTGTTGAGTGAGAGAGTTGTTGGCTGTTTCAGTAGAAAGTTTTGTTTTATTATGATCTGCTTTCAAGACTGATGGAATTTGTGCACAAAACGTATTTTATGTCCTTCTCTTTTCTTCCTTTTTTCAGTCAAATATTCCCAGATTATTTATGTGCACATGATTATAAATTTGTGGATTGACTCAGTTGCTATATGTAATAAAGAAAATTCATTTGCAGCTCTAACTCTTGAGTGTGAAGACCATGATCTGAAACCACAGTGACCTTTTAATGAAAACATTTTTTTCTTTAAGATCATAGGAAGTTAATAGACTATTGGCCCTGAGGCCCTTACAAACCTAGCCAAGAATTTAGCCCATGCTCCAACAAGTCAGCACCCTATGTCACTGTCCAGGGTGTATTTTCTGTTCCCCATCCAGTTATCCAGGTTGCGCTTAAAAAGGGTTAATGAGGTGCTCTGCTTGACATGAAGAGTGAGTCTATTCCATGGAAGGGGGAGTCTCTGGGACACAAATCTGTCCCACCAACAAGTTCTATTGATGTCACAGACCAGGTTGAGGTCATGCATGCGGGTTACTCGAGTAGAGCTTGACTTGTGGATATGCAGCAGTCCCATCAGGGCAGGGTCTGAGATTGCTTTGTATGCCAGACAGAGGTCTCCTCTGATGAGTATGTAGGAAATTGAGTAGAGGGACGGGGTCTTTTGCCTATCTCTGTAGGGTAAATCCCTGGATTCTCCTAGTGAGGAACCTCTATAGTCTCTCCAGCTGCTGCATATGCTTTGTGAGGTACATGCTGAAAGGCCACTGTACGTAATAATGGGTCTTATAAGGAAAGAATACAGGGATGTTATGACCACCTTGTCCCTAGACGAGATACCCTTACTAATGAGGTGGGCCATGTAGAAAGCTTTCCTTACAACAGAGGCAATATGGTGGTCAAAAGTCAGATTGCTATCAACCTGGGTGCCCAAGTCCCTCATGACTGATTGCCTGTTTAGGACTTTATTATCAATGTGATAATTTGTGGGGATGTCACTCTCCCCAAATGGCATTCACAGCATTCAGTTTGAGGCTATTTTTCTGGCACCAGTCATTTGTTTGGCTGAGACCCTCTTGGAGGATGCCTACGTCACTAGGGGACTTGATGACAGCACCCAGCTTGCAGTCATCTGCAAACTTGGTCAGCCATATTCCATTGGTTTTGGCCTGCCCCTCATAAAAGTATATCCCAAACAGCAGAGGCCCCAAGACTGATCCCTGGGGTACACCGCTCATTACAGGTCTACTGCTTGAAGTGGCTTCCTCTATTTTGACTAGGTGGGTTCTATCAATGAGACAGTTTGCTACCCATCTGGTAAGATATGGATTGATGCCTAGTTAAGAGAGTTTATCTAAGCATGACTTCTCCTTGCTGAAACCAAACTGTTGAGTGTCTGGAGGTTGCCAATGTCCTTGTTAATGAGGTCCATGATAATCTGCTCCATGGCCTTGCAGATCTGGTTAATTAGCCTGATGGGTCTATAATTTCCTGGATAGGTGGATGCTCACCATTTGTACAAAAGGATGACAGTGGCTGTCCTCCACTCTGCTGGGATGAAGCTGGTACTCAGGCTTTGGTTAAATAGGGTGCCTAATGGTGCCGCAATTTCTTGCCTGAATTCATGTAGGATGCAGCCTAGGATGTTATCGGGTCCCATGGAGGCTGTATTGCTTGCTTTTGAGAGGAGAATGATTACTTGCTCCCTAGAGATAAGGGGAGGGGGACAAGTACTGGGGATGTTCTGTTTTACTGATGGGGGGACCGGGGGGGTGAAGTTTTCACTGAACCTGTCTGTCAGCAGGTTGGCTATATCTACAGCGTTTTTGCATGTGGTGTCCTTGACCACCAGTTCAGAGCAGATCTGGGTGCTTCCATTAAGATTGCAGACGTATGTGAAGAAAGCCTTATAATTGTCTTTAGTAGATGTGGCCAGAACATTTTTAATTTCTAAATTATGCTTTGGAATAGACTGTTAAAAACATTTAACTGATATGGCTAAAGCACTGTACTTGGGGCATGGATATTTGAAAGCTTGCTATCGACAGGACTAAGATATGACACTTTAAAGACTAGGTCATTCTGGTCTTTTGGGGTGGAATCTTTAAGCAGAGATGTTTCTTGTTTCAGCCTGGGATGGGTAGAGCTGCTATGTGATCCGAGGACTATTGTAATGGTTTATACCAATACTTTTCCAAAATGGGTTTTGCTTTAGTTCTAATTTTTTTCAAGAACATCCATGAGGTATTAGCAGAAAATGTAGTACTCAGTATGTGAAAACTATGTGTAATGTTTTTTTTTTCCTGCAGCTGAATGCAAATCCACAGATTCATACTGTAAACAGTTGAGCAGGAAACTAGAAGCCCAATAAGCCATTGCTGAGGAATATGGCTTATGAAGCTGAACTGGAAATTGGTGAAACTTGATTAAGTACACTGAATGAGACTGAGACAAGGGACCTAGTTGAAATGGAGGGAAAGACCCATGCCAACTACCCCCACACCACCTTAATAATTTTAACCTACTCCAAGGCCACACATCTCAGGGTAAGTTATAAAATTACCTTCAGTGATCTAATTTGATTAAATGGATGTGTTTAATTGTAGTTTGTTGAAGCCCATGTAAGTTTTACAAACAAAAGCAATTTTGAGACAGCACTTTACTTAGGCTGCTAAACCCATCATTTCTCACCTGTTGTTAAAACATAAGAGCATTGAAATAGCCATTGATATAAACATAAAGTGAACTTTTCTAAACAGTTTAATTTGATTTTCACTGTGTTTGGTGTCAGCATTTGACTACAATTTGGAAAGATATGCACATTAATAATTGTAATAATGGATCCTGGGCAAATCCCTTTGTAGGCTGTGAGAGGTGATGAGCACAGGGCTGTAGATCTTTTCAACAAATGGGAGCAGCACTCCCAGACATTTATCAAATACCCTTCTTTCAAAAAGTGGACTACTTTGCCAGTCCATGGCTATAGATGGATAAAGAACTGACTATAACCTAGGTCACCTGAGTTTAACAGCTCAGAAGTATATTGATGCTTATAGGGAGGTGCATACCTTTCTTGGAGGGCAGGGACCATGTCTAGCATTTTTGTCTGAGCCTGATGAAGGCTGAACCTCATAGAGATGATACTCGGCTAGAGGTTGGGGAGAACACAGTAAATGTGGCTGCTGTATAGGGCCTGGGGCAGAGCACATGCTTGCGCTACTCCCCTTTGCCCATCATTCTGATGCTGACATTAGCATGTTGGAGGGGGGAGGCTTAGAGCTTTTGGACAATCCAGGTTGGCCACAGTTTGATGATCCTCACACCTTTGCCTTCTTCATAGGTGCATGGAGCTTCCTAACCCATGATGGTTTGAAAGGCTCTTTTTGTCTGGATGGATGGGACCCACCCAGGGTGGTAACTGTGGGTTGAAAGCTGTGGAAAGAGTCAGGGGGATCTGACATCAGGGGTAAGCCACCCCTCTCAAAAAAAAAATTGCACTATCGTCCCAAGTGAGAAGAGTGGGAATTATTTTTCCCATGATAATACAGATAAAGCCTCACTAAAGCTATTTTCAGAAGAGAGAGATCTGAGCATTAGTGTGCACCGAACTCCATTGTTTAATGCTTTTTGTCATTGGACTGCCAAGTCATAAGCCCAATCTTTTGAGGCAAAAGAGGAAGTATAGCTACAGGACTGTGCACCCCAATCCAGTTATCCTACCAGACAGAGATGAGCATCACCATCACAGCTCACCCTAAGTTTTATTCAGATTTGTTAAATGAAATGATTTAGCTGGACATATAAAGCACTGCGGTGGTGGTGCTGCAGTAGTGTTGTTGCCTCACAGTTAGATGTTGCCCGTTTGATTCTCAGTTAGAGCGTCTTCTGTGTAGCGACATGCGTGAATGGGCGTTCCTTCATTGAAGGTTGTGCGTTAGGCCCGGCAAGCCAGTATGTAAAACTCTACTGCCAATCATTAGTGGACCGGAGGTCCGCTGTGGCGACTCCTAACCGGGAAAAGCCGAAAGACACAAACAAACAAATAAAGCATGGCATCTTTGATCCAGTATGCACACATTGAGGCACACTTTTCGTATGACTTTTAAGCAATTGATCAAGTTTACTGTTTTTTTCAATTTTAGAATTCCATACACTGCTGATAAAAAAAAGCTGTGTGAAGCTAGTGCTCCTATTTATTTTTTGTTTAAAGAAAAACTCCACGTTCTCCTACAGTTTAACTCTTAGGCTGCTTTTCTTCCTTAAATATGATTCCAGTATTGTGTAGATACCTGAAACCTACTTGCACGTCATAAAACTTTCATTTCCTTGACTTGGAATCAAAGAAATGGAAAGACCACCCACTTTTTTTTTAAAACTTAACTTTTCGATTAACTTGCAAAGGAATTTGTCTACACCTGCATGACATACCACAGACACAGAGAAATTTGTAGTCAGGTAATGCTGATAACCTAACCTTAAGACAAAGAGATTTGAAACTGTGTTTTCCATTGTTCTTTATTGCAGAGAGGAAGAGAACTTCCACCGGTATTCACAGCTGCTTTCAATGTAGCCATGCCTTTCATAGCAAAAAGAGCAATTATATCAGTCAGTGGTTCAAGCAGCTGTCAGCTCTTTTGACAAATTTACATAAGCAGCATCACAGTATTGAAATGCTAAGATTTAAGCTTCAAATGTTTGTTGTTGATACTACTGTACATTTTATGATGACTTGAATATAGTATCAAAGATGTCTGTGACATTTAGAGAAAACTCAGAAAATCTTTTCCTGGTAATTCTTGTAAAGTATCAGCATATTTACTAAAGTGTGGGGGGGAGGGGACTGTCAATTTATCTTGGACTAGAAAAAGATACTTTGAACAAAGGCCTGTAATTTAGCTTGTGCTTTGGTTGCAGCTGTATAATTCCTTAGTATACTGTAAAACAATCATTGAGACACACAGAAATGAGAGCCATTCAAGAAATAAAAGAAGCAATCCTGTTATAGACAATATATAAGATGACAGTGACTGACACTAATCCCATTATATGTCAACGGCATGGGAATTCACCACTACTTCATTATCTTTAGCATGACTCCTATAAAGCAGACTTGAAATAGAATATGGGAAAGAGAAAGGCTTGAAGAAAAATAAGATCACTTTGACATGTCAAGCTCCATTGCAGCCATTTTGCAGAAAATATTAAAATTCTATAAGACACAGTCAGAGTGGATTTGATGTGTTAAAATAGCTCAGAAAACAGAGATAAAGAGAAAATAGATTTATTTAGTTCTAAGGTTGAGTTTTCTGTCCTTCCATACTTAGGCATGTGGCTATTACAAAATAAAAACTCCTCCAAGTGCCTTAATGTGTTTATAAAATGCATGTGTTTTATGTTAATGGATTTGTGAAATGCTTTGTGGAACATTATTAGTATATGAAAAAAATATTTTAACTTATTTTTTAATTGAGTAATGGAGATAAAATAATGCATCACAAAGGAAAACTCCACCTTAGAACTAAAAAGTGTGCTGTAGCACAACAACCAATATCTTTTCAGCAGTTTGTTAGCAACAAAAAATAAAACTCATGGAAAGTTTGCATGCTCCAGCTGTCCTACTTATGTTATAAGATTTCTGCTTCCATAGATTTGGCCTGAGTCATGCAATGAAGCTGAAGTTGGTCAACAGTTACAAAAATACAGCAAATGACAGTGCATCCTTCCTAAGTCATGTGACTGAACTCAGACAGAGCTTTAGTATAGTGGATGCCCTAGAGGAACCACACTCACTATGCTAGATGAAGGCTTTCAACAATTTTGGTGCATAATGACAAATGCCAATAATAGTATAGCATTTGGGGCCAAAGAACCATGCCTATATACACAGTGTTCACTTATCTAGAATGCCTCACAGAATTAAGTCAGCAGGTGATGAGCTAACAGAAATGCAGCTACATCATGCACAGAATGGTACAGTGTCACATTTATAAGCAATGCAGCTTGCAAAAATATTCCACTGGTTACTTTAAGCATTGACTTGGGTACATCCGCGGTGGTGCAGCGGTAGTGTTGTTGCCTCACAGCAAGAGGTTCTCCCGTTCGATTCTTGGCTGCAGTGCGGGGAGTGCCTTCTGTGTGGAGTCTGCATGTCCTCCCGCGGTTGGGTGGGCATTTGAAAGACATGTGTAAATTGTCGTGCCTTCGTTGAAGGTTGAACGTCGAGCTGGCACCTTGGCATTTGTGAAAATCTACTGCCAATCATTAGCGGACCGGAGTTCCGCTGTGGCAACCCCTAACCGGGAAAAGCCGAAAGATAAACAATAACTTTAAGCATTGACTTGGGGGAACAGCATGAGTGTCTTTGACATTTATAGGTCAAGTATTTTGTAGAAGGTGTTTGTACAAAAATAAGTCAGCAAATCTTTTTTATTCTGAAAAAATAAGTCAGTAAATGTTCCATCTCATCCCAATACACTGTTCACTACTTTGGCTTCTAACCCCACCAGTGTAAGAAAATCCGTCAGTAATCTAGTTACAAAAATCTGCACAAACTGAACATGCTATTATACGGCTAGAGAGATTTAATAATGTTTCTCTGACAGAAAATGCACCAAGACTGTACATATTCTTAAATTTGTACTGCAGAAGAACTGTGAGATCTTTAACTCGATCTTTCTTTAAATAACCATTTGCTGCCAAGAGTGGGAATCCTCTGACCTTCACACTAGCAGTTAGTTACAAAATCAAGTTTATGAATTCCTTTCTTTGAAATCAACTAATTTCCTGGCATATTCTAATACATTTTCACATTTTTGCTTGATATGTTACTATATCATTGATTTAAGAAAATGCACATGACTTTAATTTAATATACTATCTTATTATAAATCTAATACCTATTAAGTAACACAGAAATGGAAATATATTTTAATAAATACCTCATACATGTGCCCCTGTTGTGCAGAATTTAGCAGTAAAACTGTGTTTCTTACAGGAATCAGTGACACGGCTAGGAATCTCTCATTATTAATGCCAATAATATTAATACTGAAATGAAGAAGTGTCCATGCCTTTTTTCCTGCAATGAAATGCAATATTTTCTATATCTTTATGAATCTTGCACACTAATAATAGACTCATTTTGTTCTCTGCTTATCACTTTATCACTCATGGGTCTAAAAAGTACTTTTCTAAACAGTAATGGTGGCAGGAACTCATAGCTGTTGTCACTTTCATTTGTGCTCCACTGCCTTAAATGCGAAGTTTGTGTCACTGGAAGAGCAGGATGTTGAAGCTGATTACTAAAAGAATACAACAGTGTACCCCCATATAACAGGGGTGTCCTTTCCTGCTGCTGTATAGTTCCTTACTTTATCCAAGTAGGCCACAAGATACATAATAGGTGACTTGTGCTGCATGGTGACAGAGATATTCCTACTGGCAGTTCTTGTTTTTTATCTAGAATGCCTCACAGAATTAAGTCAGCAGGTGATGAGCTAACAGAAATACAGCTACATCATGCACAGAATGGTACAGTGTCACATTTATAAGCAATGCAGCTCCCAAAAATATTCCACTGATTACTTTAAACATTGATTTGGGAGAATGGTATGTGTCTTTGACATTTACCGGTCAAGTATTTTGTGGAAGGTGTTTGTACAAAAATAAGTCAGCAAATCTTTTTTATTCTAAAAAAATAAGTCAATAAATCTTTTCTATTCTAAACTCCAACAGCTCTACAGTGTGATTTGTATGTGTTTTAGTATACTGGTATCCTAACAGTTAACCTGAATCACTACATACTTGCTTGCAAGTCAGAGCATATTTTTTTCAACATTTCTTTATAAGGATAATTCACTGCATAAACAGGCTGCCATTATTGTTAGAAAAGTGTACCTATATAAAAGAGGAGGTACTTATCATGTGCACCTTTTTTCCTTTTAAGGAGTATTTATACATTATTCATTTCTTCATGTCTCTGCTGCAAATCTGAAAGCCTGCATGTGGTATAGAAACATTTAAGTATCTACCAATATATTATAATGATAGAAATAGCTTCATGAATTCACAAGTCCTCAATGAAGAGCTCTTGGTTGCTATGAAACATTGTGTCGAGCCATTGTGCAAGCTTCAATTTCTTTAGCTGACTGCAGATGAACAGAATACTTATGTCTTTTTCATATGATGAGAGCCTTGATGGATTAATTTTACACTGACTTCAGTGATATTTTTAATCTGGAACCCTTGGTCTTCACTGTGGCACAGGTTAAGGTATGTAAACTGTTTTATAATGTCTGTATTCTACCTTTTGTGTTAATAATATCAAATTACCATAACATAATCTCTGTAGCACACTTGATTTATTCATCCTTACATAAACTGAAATTTAAAAAAAGAAAAGCACAAGAAACATATTGGAATTGAAAGTGATGATCTAATAAACAGTCAGTGTAAATATATATTTAAAATGTACATTAATCTAATATTGAATTGTGTTGATATTTTGCACTAAACAGAATCTGAGAATAGGTTTACTGGCATTAGTGTTTCATTTTAATTTAATATAGAATTAGTGCTATATCAGCTAACTTCCCCTAGTTTAGGGTTTGAGTCCCTTAGTCTACATTTGCCTATTGTCTGACACTGAGCTGTCACTTAACCAGACAGTGCTTTGGATCAATTGCGATATTGGGCTACACTTCTCAATGGTCTCAAGCACTGTATGTCTAATAACTGCCTATCAACCTGTACTCATTTGTTCAGTGGGTATATGAGCTGATCTATCCCCTCTAAGCCTTCAAATGCACATGCATGGGTCAAAGCATTGCTTACTGTAGATTTATAGGGTAACATTTTGACTTGAGTGCATTGCTTTGCTGATATGTAATTAAATATGTTTTGCTTAAATGAAAATCATCAGTAAAGACAATATTTTTAAGTACTATGCATGTTTCATCCCAGATAAAGTAATATAATGATCACTAGAACAAAATAACTTAATTGAACTATTATCCAGTTTAACTAGCTTTTAATTATATGGTTCTGCACAGAAGGAGTGTTGATATCTAAATTTTGTGTGTTTGAGTTTCTGCAGTAGTTCTGACATCAGTAAAGCCTCATCAGAATTTTCTAACTATGAAGAGCAAGAACATATTGTCCAAAAGAAAATGATTAAAACTCAGCTAAAGAATATATTTCAAGATAAGATGTCAGTATCCACCCCCTCACCAACTGATGTGTCTGAGGGAGGCATTAAAATGATTTCCTGACATTTCAAAGTACCTGTGTTTTGTTCTGTGATTTTGTGTGTTGGCGTAGGAGGGGAAAGAAACCTTATTCCCTGTCAGTCATAGATTTCTATTGACAAACTGCAGATTTTTCACAGGAATTCAGTTATGGACAAAACCATAGCAGGATATAGCTTGAGAACTTTAGATAAAGGCTGAAAGTAAAATGTGTGCCAGCAAATGATACAGACAAATGTGAACTAGTATTAAAACATCATTTCTGTCATGTTAACTTTCTTCATAATGCAGTTTATGCATCTTGTCATCTTTATTCAAATTGCTTTATTCAGGTGACCATTAAATTCTAGTTGCAGTGGCTCACTTGTGACCAACATTGATATGGTGGAATTATAGCTGTGGAATCTTTATGGCCTCCATCTGCTGGTCTCCAGTATTTCATCACTTATTTTTTTTTGCAGGATTAGGACAAGGGGTAACTTTAGGATGCCATCTTCCCAGGGACTGGAGGGAACTTCTCATGCTATGTATTAGTATATGGTGGCAGTGCACAATTGGAATTGACATCAGATAAGGATCCTTACATTGTTCCAAACACATGGGTTTCTTCCATTTTTACCCTGTATTACCACTTATCACTAAGCTGTCCTAGAATCCATTGTGAGGATACATAGCATGTCAGAACCCCTTTTCCTGCTCTAGGAGAGCACTAGTCCACAGGTCAGTCAGTACTTCATTTTCCTGGCATATTCTGCTGCTTCTAGAACAGAGCTGCTACCTATACAAAAGCCATGGAAAATGCAGAGAAGAGTCTTTCATTTGTGCCACACTACATTGGAATTTGTAAATCAGCAAAACTGTTACTATCTAGTCATAGACTAAGATAGTTTATTTTTCATGTTTATTTGAGACAATTATTTTCCTTCAGTGTACGCTGTGTTTCCTATATGTGTCATTCTTCCATAGACGCAGAAGCTGTAGCACTACAAGTTCCTCAGTGGCTCTTTTGTGGTGACACACACACACACGCACACACAAACACACACACACACACACACACACACACACACACACACACACACACACACACAATGATGAGACTACATAAGTAGCTTAACAAAGGCAGTAATGTAAAAATGCTTAAGACTTATCCTGAGAAAGGTTGTTCCATTGCATGGAATTTTATATATCTATTCCATATATCAGTGGTTGTTGAGGTGGGATGACTGGATTAATTTAAACAACAAACTGAGAAGCCAAATCCAACAGAAGGATACACAAACAAGTAGGAAAATCCACATAGTTGCGGTAAGAAGAAACAAAACCATGGATCCCCACTAGTAACAAACAAAAAAAGTTTAATAAAAGCTTTCATTCCAACTTTGAAGAAACAGCTGTTCTAACCCTGCAATGGCCTCCCAATCCTCTGTATGCCTTCCCACTTTTATCCCTCATCCCTGGGTTTTTACAGAAGGTGATCAGGTACAAGACCTCTTCTGGCACAGAGATTTGTTTTCCCTTTCTCAGGCCTCAGCTCAGGAACTCCCATGGATTTTAGTTGCAGTGCAGGATATTCTTTTGCACTGCTCTGGGAAGCCTCACTGGAATATCCACAACCTAAACCTAAATGTTTGGTAACTTCTACTCCAGTAATTGCCAATGAGACACATCTCATTTCTGAGATGATTGCCATACTAATATTCTCTCAGAATGAATCTACTCAGAGTTGTTTATGGAAAGTAAGGAACATTTCTTCTTGTGGGCCTCTTTTCTGAACATTACCCTTTCTCAGTCCCATTTCCAGGTGTCCTCTAGTTTTAAGCTTATATATTTTATTTTTGCACCAGTAACTATAACATACAGTTAGTAGCCGTGGTGGTGCAGCGGTTAGCATTGTCGCCTCACAGCAAAAGGTTCTCCTGTTCGAGTCTCGGCTAGGGTGCCTTCTCTCTGGAGTCTGCATCTCCTCCCCACGGTCAAGTGACTTCTGAAAACATGCAGGTAGGTGCGTGCGGGAATGGGTGTGCCTTCTTTAAAGGTTGGGCGTCAGGCTGGAAAATCGGCACCGTAAAAATCCACTGCCAATAATTAGCGGAGCGGCGTTCTGCTGTGGTGACCCCTAACTGGGAAAATCCAGAAGAACTATAACATACAGTGAAATTGGAGTTAATATATAAGTAGGTGTGGGTGGGTACAATCTCCCACAATGGGATGGGAGGCATGCTTCCTACGGGGGGGGGGGGATTCTAATGTATAACAGTCATATTTGCATTTCACTATTACTTGTCTTTAATTGCACATAAATGTTCTTAGTTTTGGGATTTGCACTGCTCATGGAGTAATAGATTAACTATATTAATACACAGACAACTGTATGCTCTACCAGTTATGGCAACCGACTTGTGTAATCACAACCCCATCCTTCAGGACACAAAAAATAACATGTTTCCATTTGCGTCCCTGTTTCTTTCTCAAGAAAAACATTGTCTCTCAAATACAAAAGCCATCTGACTCCACATCATGGCCAGACTTATCTTACCTGTGAAATCACTGACTTTCAAAGTACTGATGTCCTGACTGAAATCACTAGTACAGTATTCTTAACTTGTGAGTTATCACCACTGACATCTGCTGACATCTAGCCAGGATACCAAAGCATTAATTTTCCAGGATTGTATATCCCAGGTATGACCTCATCTCATAAGTGTAGAGGTATATTGTCAGATGTACGAGCATAATTCTTCAGATTATCTCGCTACCAGCCCAAACACAGGTTGTGTATCCATTGGAATGATTTTTGTTTGGCCATTGGTATGATTGCTTTGAATTATCATCTAAATGCCCTTTTTGGGAGCCTTCCATTACCATTTTTAAAACTTGCCTTATTGGTATTGGATGCCAGCTAGGAGGGTTAGATGTGAGTGCAGTAGGCCAATTCCATGCAAACACTTTCATACCCTGTGCCTTTTTTGCTTAGTGGCAGAACATGATGGCAATACCCAAAGTTTGAAACATTTGGCTAATTCCAAGATGGCTGACTTGGCTTCCCAAGATGTACCTCCAATCCTTAAGATTAAGCCTAAAAGGCCTAGGCCAGAGACACTGTTCTAATTCCAATGTACCTGCTGAGGTTGCAGAACCCATAGTACATCTGGCTTCACCTCAGATGCTCTCTACTGAGACCCCTTTGGAGGTTGATATGGCATTAGAGGGCCTTACGACTGAGGAATCCACAGAGAAAGTTGAACACGTATTATCATCTCGGAGGGTCCAGAGGACATCCCTCAGATATTCATCTGGGAAGAGGTCCCAGGTAAATTTATACAGGTATATCAGAGATCTGAACCAACATGCTTTGTTCAGGCAGATGCTACACTGAAAAAAGAAATGCCAAAAAAACTAAGAATGTATCTTCTCCTGTATCCTCCTCCCTCTACAAGAAGGAACATATAGGCTTTCCTCAGGGTCTGTTCAAGGCCATTCTGGCCTTGAAGCCTCCTTGCTTTTTTCCCCAACCCCATCTGAAGATGAGGTGGTCTCTCATTCTGACCATTCTCTTGCCTACTCCTCTCAAATCCATTCTCCTGGCCAAGTCCCTTCTGATGATGAGGAATCCATTTCATCTGACTCTTTGGTAGAAGAACCTTTTTTGGGGAAACAATTTTAGTGGGAGTGTAAGCATATAACAGAAGTCCAGAAAAGATAGTATAACCTCTTATAAATATGGGCACTCCAGCCCCTTCCACAGTTCCTCCAGTTCTTGAGACTTTCCTAGATGCTTTTTAGTCTACTTCAGCTGCCCCAGACTCAAGCCTCCTGCCCCCAAAATACCTGGTAGATTGTATGATCTACGGTTCTTTTTTAAAAACCCTGTAGCAGACCAATCTGCAGTATCTCTTTTTTTGATAAACCTTCAAGGCTCTAGCTGCAAATTTTCTCCACTCTACACAGATAGCAGGGCTACTGATAGATGGGGGAAAAGGTTTATACTTCTACTACCTTGGCATTCAGGGCTATTAATTATCAAACTCAGATGACCAAGTATTTGATATCCATTTTCTGCTCAACAACACACAAGGTAGTCCTTGCTTAGTGAGGCTACTTGAGTAGCCAGACATGGCATAAAGTGTAGTTATGATGCAGTGGAAGCCTCATTCAGAGCAGCTGCCACTGGCTCTGTCATCTGTAGGAATGCATAATCAACCCTCGCTGAAAGACACTAAAGGAAAACCCACAATGTTTACTTTAGACAAGAACCTGCTACTTAGCCCACAAGCAGATAATCCAGGAACAGGGACAAATCATGGAGTGCTTACAGCTTCTGCTAACCTGTTTACCTAGGTATCAGAGGAATTATCCACCAAAACCCACCTTCTTTGTCAGAAGGGATCCTAGGTCTACTAAGAAACACAGGAAGGCTCCCAAAAGGAGATTCCCAGAAAAGCATGGAGAGATTCCTTGTCTGGGATGCCTATATTTGAGATACAATTTCTGTGACTAGCTATAAACTCATTCTCCCCAGCCCCTCAGCCAGACCCTGTACCTCTCAAAAAGGCTTACCTTATTCTTTGTCATCTGGGAAAAATTACCACAGGCCAATGAATTTGTTCTGTCATAAAAAAGGGGTTATGCCATGTCTTCGATGGCGATTGTACCACTAAATGGCATACATCCCCTTCCACACAATCAAATTCATCTGATTCTGCCCATACTACAAAGCACAACACACAATAGAACCAGTGCCTCAAGAATTTCTAGGGACATTGTTTTACTTCAGACTCTTCTTAGTGCCAAGAAAAGAGGGGAGTGGAGACTCGTATTGGACCTCTCCTTACTAAACACTTAATCAACATGCTGTCATCACACACACACTGCTACCTTTCATGCTGCATTGGGCTTCTCTGGTGTCCCTAGAGCTGAAAAATTCATATCTACACTACCCATTCTCCCACCTTGCAGAAGATTCCTCATGCTTTGTTCTGGTCATCTCACTTTCTGTTTACTGCTTTGCCTTTTGGGCTCTCCACACGGCCCCAAGAGTATTCATAAAGTGTCTGCCACCAGTGATTGCCTTCTGTTGAATGCAGGGCATCCAGATTGTTCTGGACCAAGACAATATGTTGATCCAAGCCACATATTCATCGGCAGCAGCTCCAATTCACCCCCAACACCTCTTCTCACAGTTGGGGTTTACAGTTAACTACAGGAAATCCTTCCTGCAACCAACTCAGGACCTAGTTTTCCTGGTCTGCAGGCTGAATACAAAAAATGTGCAGGCATACCAGTCTCGGGGAAAAAGTTCAGAGCCTTGCACACTACTTTCACAGCCTTACCTTCCTCAACCAATTATCAGTTAGGGAGATCCTTAGGGGTCTGTGATTCATGGCAGCTACCATCCCAAAGCTTCCTCTACCCAAACTGTATATGAGAAAAACATTGGTACATGAAAACAGTGTGGTCTCAATACTGTCATCCTTTTGACACAGTAATCTCTCTATTGTCTTGTCTCAGAAGGGAACTCTTATGGTGAAGGACCAGGTGACACTCAATTCAGGACTCCCCTTCATTTCTCCAGCCATAATTCAGGAAATGTACACAGATACCTCGATGAGTGAAAGGGAGTGTGGACAGGGACCCACCAAGGCATGCCATGTGGCAGCCAAAACTATTAAAGGAACATGTCAACCTAAAAGGAGATGAGGGCCCTCATACAAGCTCTTCGAGTTTTCTCTCATAATTGAAAACCAGGTCCCCTACAAGTGTTCACAGACAACACAACTGTCACGTGGTTAACAAGCAAGGGGGAACCAGATCATACCAATTGTGTGGATTGAACTAGACAGCCTTGGATCTTGCCACACAGAAAAGTATGTCACTAAGAGCCACATACATCCTATCACAAGACAATGTGTTAGCAGATGCAATGAGCTGGACCTTAGGTGAGCCCCCCCCCCCACACACACACACACACTCTGAATGTACCTTTAACAGACTGGTTTTCCATTGACATCCATCAACGTTGGGGCACACCTCAGACAGACCTGTTTGCCTTAGAATCCAACAAACAGCTTCCCCTTTTTTTTGCACCAGGGGCCCTTGCCCCATTGCCTGGATGTCAGATGCTTTATCTTTTCAGTGGGAAAGGAAATTTCTCTATGTCCTCCCGATCTACCAGTCATTTCAAGAGTTCTTCTAATCACCCAAAAGAAAAAAAACGATCAGAACTTTTGCTAGTGACCCCTTTTTCACCAAGACCGCATTGGATCCCTCTTATATTTAACCAGGGGCATGTGCTACAAACTACCACTTCAAGCAGATCTCATCACGCAGTACAAGGGATCTCTTCTGCACCCCAATCTGTCATCCATGAACCTAGCCCTGTGAATGTTAGGGTTCTATTTCCTTACAGCATCATGTGTCTGAGGAGATGATTCAGGTTTTCCATGAAGCCAGGAAACCCACCACTCAAAAATCCTATGTAGTCAAGTGGAAGAAATTTTCATTTTGGTGCCATAGGAATGGACTGGACCCCAACAGATCACAGGTACCTCCGATATTAAAATATCTGTGTGAGCTCATGTATACAGGCCTGGACTATTTTTCCATCAAAGACCACCTGTCAGCCATCTCTGCCTGTTTACCTCTTAATCTGTCCTTATGTCTAGATCTGAAGTCAAACTTTTTTTGTAAAGGGCTCTGCATCTTAGAACACCAAAGAAACCCATAACCCCTTCTTGGGACCTCAACCTTCTGCTGGGAAAGTTGCTTTACCCCCTTTAGAACCAGTAGAATCAGCAAAAATCAAAATCTGCACCTGGAAAAGTATTCTTCTTCTGGTTTTCACTTCAGGTAGGAGAGTTTTAGAGCTTCCAGCACTCATGACTATCCCCCCTTCTCATCTTTCAAACAGACAGGTGACCCTGAGGGCTAACCCTTCATTCATGCCCAAAGTAGTGAACAAGCTCTCTCTCAACCAGGCCATATACCTCTCTACCTGGCACTAATTACTCTTATACTCCTCTACGATTACCTTGTCCCCTATTGGTCCATTTTAATTCAGTTCCCTATATTACTCTAGCATGTCCAAAGGTCAGTCAATGGTTTCCTCTCCAGTCCAGCTGGTGAATCTTGGAATTTTGAGGCAATATTACAACTGTCTCATGTACACGGACAACCCTCTCCTCCTCCAAACAGGTTTGAATATATGTGAGAGATGCAACCATATTGCCAAACTGGAGGCTGAGCTCGCTCATCTCAAAACTGGTTTAACCAGTCAGGAGGAGAAGGTAACCTCACACAACACAATTCCAGTATCACATAGTCCCACCACAACAGCGAACCAAACACATAAAAACACAAAAACATACTCGGAGGCTCTAAATAAAAATCTACCTAAGCAACAGAGACCTCCAAAGCAGACATCCAAGCAAACGCTACCCCAAAACAAAACACGTACAACACATAGCACACAAAGTCAGTGTGCCAAGCAGTCACAGCCCTTAAGGCTGAATAACACACCTGATACTCTTGTAATAGGTGACTCTATTGTCAGACACACTGACGTCCCGCTCACCAGGCTGAATAAAGAGAAGGTCACAGTGAGCTGCCTGTCGGGCGCTAGGATCTGCCACATAACGCAAGCACTCAGGTCACTCCAAAGCAAATACAAATATGACTCAGTCATTGTACATGCTGGCGCGAATGACCTGAGACGTACCTCCCTCGACTACATGAAAAGAGAAATAGAGGAGCTCTATGATCATGTAGCCCAGGCCGGTATGACCCTGACCTTGAGCAGCATCTTACCCTCACCTAGAATGATGCCACAGTATAAAGACAAAATGATCGATCTTAACAATTGGCTAAAATTTTGGTGTCATTCAAAGGGGATCCAGTGTCTGTCAGCCTGGGATGACATGCTCAACAAGCCACGTTGCTTCGCTAGGGACGGCTTGCACCTGTCACCCCTGGGCTTTCGGATATTGGCAAAGGCTCTTGCCACCCCCATAGTGCCTTTTTTAGGCAAAGCTCAAAAGTCAAACCCACCTCCATAGACAGCACAAGGAACAAGAAACTAAGGGTAATGCTGCTAAACGCCAGAAGTCTTAACCTCAAGATGCATGCACTCAAAGCTCTCCTCAGTATGGAGAACATCGATATCTGTGCAGTGACAGAAACCTGGTTCAAGGCTCCAGAGAGCACCCCAGCACTACCAGGTTATACCTCATATCATGCTTTTCGGCCCCAAAACCCGGACCGAACCACAAAAGGAGGGGGAGTTTCCATATTTATCAAAGATATCCACACCTCCAGGTTAGTGGCATTGCACGAAGTATCGGAGACCATCCATGTGTAACTGACAGTGGGCAAGACTGCTTTTCAGTTTATAGCATTCTACAGACCACCCTCTCAAAGTCAGGAATCCCACTCGGCTTTCCTGAAAACATTGGAGAACATGAAGATCTCTCCGAACACCATTATATTGGGTGACTTCAACTACCCAAACATAGACTGGGAGCATTACTCAAGCCCCAGCACCTTAGCCCAAAGGTTCCTGGAATTTATAAACTCAAATACTATGGAACAACTAGTCACCACTCCCACAAGAGAGGAAAACATACTAGACCTGATCATTACTGACATGGGGACTCTATGCTCCATACCAGAAGTATATGCCTCATTGGTAAGATCAGACCATAAATTAATTTCACTGGCTATCCACATCCCGACCCCACCCCCAGCCCAGAAAACCACAGTAAAAAACTTGTCAAAAGCGAACTTCACACTTCTCAAAACCGAAGTGGAATCCTTCAAGGCCCCAGAGCCAGTGGAAACTACGGCCCAAACTGCAGAATCCTATATAAACGCATTCAACGGACATCTCCAGGAATGCATGGATCATGCTATCCCAAACAAAATCAAGACCCAATCATCCAAAGGCAGGCGTCCAGTCAGGTGGACCCCAGCCATAAATAAACTGTACAACAAAAGGAGGAAGCTACTACATGATAGAGCAAAATCCCTGAAAGGGAAGGCATCTCTGATCAGTACTAGCAAAAAATTACGATCCCTCATAAAATCCTCCAAGGCCAGCTTCGAGAGAAAAATTGCACAGGACACTAAAGACAATCATAAGGCTTTTTTCAGTTATGTTAGGAACCTGGAATGCAACTCCCAGACTTGTTCTGAGTTGATTCTAAATGACAAAACATACACTGAACCCACAGACATCGCCAATATCCTGGCAGACAGGTTCAGTGCAAACTTCTCCACCCCCTCCCCCCCAAAAGAGCAAGTATCTATCCCGGCAGAGTGCAGCCTCCCAAACATCTCTGATGCTCAGGTGAAGGCCGCCCTCTCCAAAGCAAAAAACACTGCTTCCATGGGACCAGATGGCGTCTCAGGTTGCATCCTACATGAACTCCAAGAAGAACTAATCCCTCAAGTAAAACTGCTGTACAATCTCAGCCTCACTACAGGATATGTACCCAAAGAATGGCATACAGCAACAGTGGTCCCACTCCACAAAGGTGGCGCCTCTGCGGACCCTGGAAACTATCGCCCCATAAGCCTGACTAGCCTAGTCTGCAAGGCTATGGAGAGGATCATCATGGAACTCATAAACAAAGACATTGCAGACCTACAGACACTAGATCCTACCCAATTTGGCTTCGTCAAGGCAGATCCTGCCTTTTAAACCTGGTCGACTTCTTCGAAACAGTCACCAAGGCCATAGATGAGGGGAAGGTAGTCCACACAGCCTATCTGGACCTCGCAAAGGCATTTGACACAATACCCCACTCGGGCATCATACATAAGCTACCCTGCCTAAATATAAACCCCTATGTCACAAGATGGGTCGCATACTGGCTCAAAGACAGAACCCACAGAGTCAGAGTTGCTGGAGCCATGTCATTCTTGAAACCAGTCACAAGTGGCGTCCCACAAGGTTCTGTCCTGGGACCTCTCTTGTTTGGTATTTACTTTTCTGAGGTACAGGCCAATGTGGGAGGACTATGGCTCACCAAGTTCACAGATGACTGCAAACTGGGTGCCATAAACGACTCTCCAGCTGAGACAAACATCCTTCAAAAAGGTCTCGCAGAGACGGATAACTGGTGCCAGAGCCATGGTTTAAAGCTAAATGCCAAAAAGTGTATAGTCATACCCTTTGGCAAAAACAATGTGCCCACAAATTACCACATAGGTGGTAACCCATTAAGTACAGAGAAAGTAATTAGGGATCTGGGGACCCAAGTTGATAGCAATCTCTCCTTTGACAACCACATTGCCAAAGTGGTTAGAAAGACCTTCTACATAGCCCACCTCATCATGAAAGGATTCACATCTAGATCAAGAGAGGTAATCTTGCCCCTTTATTCATCCCTCATCAGGCCCATCATAGAATACAATGCCCCCTTTGGGATGTACCTTACCCGACACCTGCAGCAATTAGAAAGACCCCAAAAATACCTCACCAGGAGGATCAAAGGACTCAAACAGATGCCATATGCTGCTCGGTTAAAAAAACTCCAGCTCTACTCAGTTGCATACCGCCTACTTCGAGGCGATCTATGCCTGACATATAAAGCTATGTCCAACCCAGAATTAATGGACATGCTCCACCTCAGTAAATCTAAATCCCTTAGAGCCATGCGCTCGAGGGACTTGAACCTCAGCACAGAAATAAATAGAACATGCTGGAGGGACAGATTCATAACCCAGAGGCTCCCTTCGCTCTGGAATAGAATTCCAATTCATGTTAGGCAGAGCACCTCTCTGACTCTCTTCAAGAAGAATCTTGATGAGTGGATGGGGGATCGTAGGTTTGTCCCGGGGATTACTTCCGTGTCACTATTAGACAGAGGCACAGTAAACTAAACTTTAAAAAGGGTACAGTATACTCAAATCAAGGGGTGGTGTAAGCCAAACACAATCGGGCTAGGCTTATAAATGCCCCAGGGCAGATAGCCTAGTATGAACCTATGAACCTATGATCCTATGAACCTACCTTCTTTTCCAGTCCACAAAACTGGTGGGGGAAGTATGTTTCTACACTCTCTACACATTCACAGACAGCTAAGATTCTATCTGGGCAAAACCAAATTACTTCAAGTGTCTGAACAACTGTTTGTCTCACTCATGAACTCATAACTGGGTCAACTAGTATTTAGCAACCAGCACAATAATTGAAAAAACATGTAAATGAGCTCAACAGTAAAAAAACAAAGTATTTAAGCACACCATTGCAAGGTGGATCTCTAAGACCATCTCTTTTGTTGTTCTCTGCATAGCAAATCCTTGCCCTCATGCTCTCAAGCTCATTCTACCAGGGCAATGGCATCCTCCAGGGCCTTTTACAAAGGGCTGGATACCAGGGCCTTACTGGAAGTTGCCACCTGGTCCTCTGTACTCAACTTCACTAAACATTACAGGATCAATGCCTTTTCTAGGTCCAGAGCTGCCTTTACTAGGTTAGTCCTTCCTGGTCTCTTGGATAGCATTGCTAATTATTAGCCAGCCAACCTTGCTTTCCCTAAAGCTTTTGGAATCATCCACTAATTAACAATATTGCAACAGTAATTCCAGTCAAGACATAGTCCAGCTGTGTTAGAACGTACCTTATCAGGAGATGTCCTACTGATCACAGTTGAAGTATTCCTTCCCAACCTCCTTCTCTTCTTTATTTCTGTTCACTCTCTCTCTGGTCACCATTTGTTCCTACTAAATAGACAATACCTTAGAACAAGGGGACTTCCTTGCCAATTGATGCTTCAACCCTCCTAGCTGACCACTTATTTCTCAGGTGTCATCAGGCTGTTTGCTTGGATATAGTCTTTGAAATTGCATAAATACTTCCACCTATATAACCCTCTGCTTGTGAGCTGAGGTCTTATGTTAAATGTGGGATCCTGAGAAGGTAACATTTTTGTATCCTGACCAGAGGTCAGTGGTGATAATTAACTAATTAAACATACTGCAACAGTGATCAGTAGGATATCTGCTGTTATAATAATTTCTTACACAACTGTACTTTCTTTAATTGCTACCCCCAGTTGCAGATACTCATAAGATTAAATTGTCCTCCTTTTATTTCTAAGGTACTAACCTGGTTACATTCACTATCTGGACCCATCATCGGTCTTTCCATTATTAAGAGATCTTTAACATTGCAGCTGCCTCATGGAACTTTTTACCCCATGATTCCAGAAATTGTAAGGAATACTCCTCTTTAGAAAACCACTTGAACAACCTTGTTGAAATGTACAAATGTACTTGGTCTCATGTAAATGGTTAATTGTATGATTACATCCACAGCTCAAACCGTGTATTATTATTATTATTGTGATACATTATCATTTGAACTATTTATTTGCCTGTGCAGATCTATGGAATTTGCTTCTCTTATGTCTGTATAATTTTTATTTTATCTTGAATTATGTGCTATGAACTGTTATCATGCTGCTTTTGCAATATTTAGATACAAACCTTTAGTGATTTGTACAGCTTCTCACATATGTGTGCCCAAACTGTCAGCGTCATTGACTTAGCTGCTATCATGCTCACCCGTGATGCTTGAAAATCCAAAGGCTGTGGGCACTTTTCTCATCCCAGATACTTATATTCTGGTCCTGACACTGCACTACAGTGTATAAGGAAAGGGTGCTGCTGCGCTCTTCATCTTCATAATACGGCATCTTACTTGCATGTATTTCACATGTATCTGGAAGTATATGTATTATATGGATGACTGAATTCTATTTTATATATTTTTATGGCTGGTATTTTGTATGTAATACAAATATATTTATACAAGTACATACAGAAACAAATTTGTATGATCTTATGCATAATACATTTTGTTTACTTTATACTTTTTGATTATTATAATGTGTGCATGAAAATTTCCTGTTACTCATGGAGATTTTCTCCCCGGGCCTCTGCTGAAAAAGGGCCTGTGTCCACTCGGACTTTCCTGGTAAACAAATGTTAAATAAATAAATAAAAATATATGTGTGTGTGTGTGTGTGTGTGTGTGTGTGTGTGTGTGTGTGTTTTATATATATATATATATAGGAGCACTACAGAATCCTGAAAGCCCAAAATCCTGAGACCAAAATCTCGAAAGTTCAAAATACTGAAAACTCAAAATACTGAAAACACACTGGATACCAACACTTACTATATTCCAGCTCAAGTACATGCAGAAACAAATAAAACACAAGCCATATTACTCTTCCATAAGTATAAGCTTGCCCCTCCATATAGTTTTATATATATATATATATATATATATATATATATATATATATATATATATATATATATATATATATATATATATATATATATATATATATATATATATATATATATATATATATATATATATATATATATATATATATATATATATATATAAATATATATATATATATATATATATATATATATATATATATATATATATATAAAAATATATATATATATATAAAATATATATATATATATATATGGGTCTACTTCTTTTGACCTAACTTTCATTTGCCTGACACTCATTTTCCTGACCCCATTTGACTGAAATTTAATTTGCCTGACACTTCATTTGCCTGACAAGTATTATTAGCAAGAAAATGGAATATGCCCCGTTCCCCACTGCAGTGCGACCCTGGAATATATAGTTAGGGGGGATGTTGGGGGTGAAGAGGGGAACAATGACCTCTTTTTTCCTGGATGAGAAACCTTTTGTGATGAGGTGTGCCACGTAGAAGGATTTCCTGACTACTGTGGCAATGTGATTATCAAAGGAGAGACTACTGTCCACCTGTGTCCCGAGGTCTCTTATCACACTTTTGGTGTTAAGTAGACTAGCACCTATGTGGTAGTTCATAGGTACTGAGTTTTTACCAAAAGGGATGACAATGCACTTTTTGGCATTGAGCTTGAGGCCATGGCTTTGACACCAGGCATCTGTCTCAGTGAGGCCCTTTTGTAGGATGTCCACATCTTTTGGAGTTTTGATTATGGCTCCTAGTTTGCAGTCATCCGCGAAATTCGTTAGCCAAAGACTTTCTGTGTTGGCCTGTACTTCAGAGAAGTAGATACCAAACAGGAGAGGACCCAGGACTGAACCCGGTGGTACCCCACTTGTCACTGGTCTGAAGTTGGATTTGGAGTCTGCTACTTTCACAGTGTGGGTTCTGTCAGTGAGCCAGTTGTCAACCCATCTTGTGACATAGGGATTTATACCTAGTTTAGTGAGTTTATCTATAATTCCAGAGTGGGGGATGGTGTCGAAAGCCTTGGCGAGATCTAGATAGGCTGTGTGAACCACCTTACCCTCATCTACGGCTTTGGTGACTGCTTCAAAGAAGTCTATCAGGTTTAGGAGACATGATCTGCCTTTTACAAACCCGAACTGGGTGGGGTCCTGTGTTTGGAGATTACCAATGTCATTGTTTATAAGTTCCATGATGATACGCTCCATAGCCGCAAGACCAGGCTCGTTAGGCTAATGAGGCGGTAGTTTCCAGGGTCTGTGGTGGCTCCACCTTTGTGGAGTGGGATAACTGTTGCTGTGTGCCATTCAGTGGGCACATAGCCTGAGGTG
Source organism: Protopterus annectens (assembly GCF_019279795.1). Classification (NCBI taxonomy): domain Eukaryota; kingdom Metazoa; phylum Chordata; order Ceratodontiformes; family Protopteridae; genus Protopterus; species Protopterus annectens. The sequence goes on from NC_056731.1 coordinate 473,887,035, forward strand.
AGGCTATGATTGAACATGGTACTTAGGTGGGGTGCCAGTTCGTTCTGTAGTTCATGTAGAACACAGCCTGGGATGTCGTCAGGTCCCATGGTGCTGTGTTCTTGGCTTTTCCAGTCTCTCTTAATCTTTTCTAACCTTCTCTGATTGATTCTTATAATTATGTAATTTTTATATGACCTACTAATTATCCCTTTTTAACAGCTGCTGTTCTAGTTTCATCTAAAAATTACTACAGCAAATCTTTCACTTAAAATTCCCCTCTCCCTTTTGCTTTGCCTGTAGTCTGAGATCAAGCCCTATCAGGAAGGCAGTCTCTAGCCTGCAGTCCAAATGTCTTCTTGATCTCATCTCGCTTTATTACCTTTCCTGTTTGAATTATTCCCCTCTTGCCTATTTTCTGTATCCTTACTTGCAGTCATCCCTATTGACAAATCTCCCTTTTCAATTCTTGTATTGGCTTAATTCTTAGAATATTTTCTGCTACTTTATGGGTGTAATATTCTGTATGGTTGTTATTAATTTCCTTAAGGATATACATCTAAAATAATAAGTGAGAAGGTCACTGAAAAAAAACAATCAGTAAAAACAAAATGAAAACTCCAGCAAAGCTAGAACTTCCACTGAGTGACCTCCCAAACCTCTTGTATCAGAGGCACATGGGATATATGCAAATGGAAGGATATAAATCCAAAATCCCACTCTCTCTCTCTCTCTCTCTCTCTGTTTCTTGAACTTCCCCTCTTACTTCATCATCATCCCTTTCCACTTTGAACTGTAACCTTCTGTTTGTGATGTGTATATAAGTCTTAAATGTGTAGCTCTAAAATATTCTTTCAAATCAAGTAAACCTAAAACAGCTTTTCTGTTGGAAGAATCAGATTATTCCAATTAACACTTGCCCTCTTTCCCTCCCAGATAAATTCCTTCAGTTCTTTATTAATTACTGACCACAAGAGTTTCCAATTTCTCATTTTTTTTGTATTATATTTTGTTTAGTCTCTTGCCAAATAGCCTTACCTGCCATAACTGAAGCTATTTTTAATCCATACTCCTAAATATTTCATCTTATCATATCCCCATAAATATGGGTATTGCTGAACTAGTTTGTTTGGGGTACACAATTTACTATTATTACCTTTGTTTTATCTTCATTAATTGTATATCTCAAAAGGGCTTGAAACTGTCTCAAAGTGTTCCACAACGCGTGTGCGCGCGCACGCATGTGTTTCAAAGAATTGTGTCTTGGTGGTCACCTTGAATTCCTTGAGTTAAGAATGGGAAGCTGACTCTGTGTATTTGTGGATGTGGGGGTTTCCTTACCTCTCATCTCCATACAGACCGATGAAAAGTGGATGTAATATGGGAAGAATCACGAAACACCAGGGAAACATTTTAAATATGACCAAAAAGAAAACATTAATAGAACATTCTTTTATTCAAGCCACAATTAAAAGAATTCCTCTCTGACTACTGAATTTGTACATGCTGCTCTCCTGGCTAATAGTTTCATGTCCTACTCCTCTTATACCTATATACAGTCCCTCTCGCTCCTTTTCCTTGTTTTTATTTCCCTTACTCCTAGTCTGCTTTTACTCATTATTCCTCCTGGCTCCCACTCTACTTCACTTATTACCTCTATCAAATACTTTTCTCACTTTTCCCTCTCTTCCTGTTTTCCTTCTTATCCACTGTTTGAATTTTCTACTCTGACATTTGCTTTCTGAGTGAGTGATAAACTCTCGAACTTACAACATGTTAACATGTTTCAAAGCTACATGCCATTTTAGTCATCTTGTTTTACTGATAGTATATGTGTATTATTCTACATGTTGTGTATTAATGTTTGTATTAGTCTATGTATTTACAATATATTGCAATATGTCAGTTTTCACTTGTGTATTTGTATTTTCAGTTCTTTTAGTTTTGGAGCTTGGGCAGCATAATATTAGAGAAGTACCTCGCAGGATGCGCAGTAGCAAATCCTGCCCTAAACATGCCTCCAGGCCGACAATTCCTGGCGATGTGTTGAATCTGATGAATATTCGTTCCTGTGCCTAAATGAATTTTGATGAATGGGTTGTGTTAGCGCTACGAGAGCACAGGAGTGGCTTTTTCGTTATCATGTATATGTTTTTTTGAGTTTGACACACAATGCACTTTTCATTCAGGCAATTGGGCAGTACATTTTACCGGTTGAATATGTTTTAACAAGATGGTAGCACCACTGTTGCACAGCAGTTGTTCAGTGCTTAAGTGGTCACGTGTACTTAAGGCATTCACATCTGTAAAGAAGCAGGGTGTGTGAGGCCGCAGCGCCCCTAGAAGGGGGTGCAGGGGGGCTTGCCTTCCTGAAAAAACAGAGAGAAAAATTAATAATATGATATCTTTAGTACCATGCAACAGGCTTACTCACTAACGGCTGTGAGTGAATATTAAACAGTTTTCACTAATAAACACATGACGTGACATGCGACTTAGCATGCCTGCCAGTCATCATGCATTTCCACGGCCATTTTCCCTGTTCATCACTACCGACACACCCATATCTGCGCAGAACTAAGCGCAAGGTACTTCTCTAATATTATGTCGCTTGGGCCTCTACTGAAAGTGGATAAAATTATTGAGGCAGACTTTCCCAGTAAACAAATGTCAGTAGTTAAATATATAAGAACAGCAGGATTTGCAGCATGAATGATGTATGCAGGAGGGGGATTAGATGAGGTATACTCTTGATTAATACCCTAATCCACTTAAAAAGTTAACAGAACAGAGATTTTTGGGCATGAAAAAAAGGAGCACTAAGAAGTGTGACGGCTGGCATTCTAGACAGACAGTAATGCTCTGTGACATACAAGGGTGTGCTTAAAACTTACAGACAAAGCCTGTGGGGGAACACTAGATGACACCTGGGAGTCTTTATAAATATTACTCTAATCCATCTAAATAGTTAATAGAGTAAGAGGTCTTGCATCATATTACATTTTTGAACAATAATAAGAATGAAACTCTTAATGCCTGTCATTATTAACTGACTGCAATCATTTGTGATTTATGAGGGATAGAAAAAAATAAAAGGCAACATCAGGAATGTCCTTTTAAATCACGGAGTTGTAAGAGGTATGACTGTGTGCGTGTGTGTGTGTGTGTGTGTGTGTGTGTGTGTGTGTGTGTGTGTGTGTGTATGTGTGTGTGTGGGGGGGACTGAATGAGTTGAGTATCTGTGCTAACGCAATGAATCAGCTCCCAGCAGTGATTACTGCAAGGGCTGCAGGAAATGGCCAGTTAGTGACTGCAGTACTCTACAAGCAATTCAGAAACATGTAAATTAGCTGATAATGAGGTCTTTCTTCACTTCAGCTAACATGTCTCTGAATCACTGTTTTTTTTTTTTGTGATCACATTTACAGGCCCTTTTAGCCACAGCCATATCACTTGTGGCCAGACTTGTTTCTGAATCCTGGCTAATGTTGTTGTTGTTGTGTCTTTCGTCTTTCCCTATTAGGAGTCGCCACAGCGGAATTCCGGTATGCTAATGACTGGTAGTTGATTTTTACATGCCGAGTTACCAGCCCTGACGCACAGCCTTCAACGAAGGTACACCCATTCACGCATGTCTCCACGCAGAAGACGCTCTAGCTGAGAATCGAACTGGACAGCATCTTACTATGAGACGACAACGCTACCGCAGCAGAGCATTTTGCATTTTGGGGGCTCTCTACCTCCACACCATGAGCTCTTACAAAAACTTAAAAAAAAAAATGGAAAATTTAAAAAAGTCACCTTTTTCCCCTCCAGAGCCACACTACTTTGAAATGATAAAAATACATGCAAAATTAATCATAATAAAAAAATAATGACTACATAGTTGCAGTGATTTAAGGTTTGACAAACTTGCATTTAACAGACGACAGGGGAAACTAGCCATTTTTGGCATCTATTAGCATTGTTTCAGGTTTACTGCATACTAATTGTACAGAATCACACAGATAATTTCTGAGACGTGGATACAGTACAATGCAACTTGTAGTATATAGCTGGAATTGTGGATGGTAACCATTTAAAATGTCAGGACTCAAAATGCTGAGTCCCAAAATGTGGAGTCTGAATAACTGTAAATCCAGACTTACATATATTAAGTCCAAGACTGTCATTTCTCAGAATATTCTCTTTTCTCCAAGGAAAGGTGATTTTGGAGTTAGTCTATATATGTTCACGGGGTGCAGTGGACTTGCTCCCTGCAAAAAAAGTTTAAAGCAGAAGAGTAGTGATAACTATTCAGTCTTCTACTTTACTTTCTGTGTTTCAGGACATGGCATTACTAGTTCTGATGTTTAGTACAGGGCTATCTAGGATGCTACTGCTGCTACAACTGGCTGGGCTGTTAGAGTACTGCAGAATGCAAGGCATCTGTCTCAGTCAGCTTTTAAATAAGTGATGTGTACATGTATTGATGAAAGCATTGTGAACATTATACTTAAGCATTATAGGTTCATAGGTTCATAGATAAGCACTAGGCAATCTGCCCAAGCGAAATTATAAGCCTAGCTAGAGTGTGTTGGCTTTCACCACCCCCTTAGATTAGTTCCCGGTGCCTCTGACCAGCAGAGCCATTAGTTCTCTGCGCCTCTGTAGCTAAACAATGACTGTAGTATTCCACTGCTGTATACTTTTCCCATACAAGTGTCAGCATTACTTACTACTGCATATTACCAGCATGTTGACCATAAATATTACCCTTGTTATACACCAAGGTCCACGAAGATGGCACTCGCCACAAATACTACCACAACAATATGAACAGTGGCTTGATACATGTACATAAACAGTGGCTTCATAATTGCAGTTACAGTATTCCTTTATCATGGCATCAGCAAGTAGCACTGTGAATGGCAATACAATTTTGGGGACTACCCAGGTATGTTAAAATCTCTTCTTGAATAAGCAGATGAATCCAGGAGCTCTATTCTGAGTTTGCATATGTTGACAAAACTACATGCACTGATATTTATTTACAGTTGTTTGGGACAGTCCAGTTGAGAGGTTCTGTATTCAGTAGAGTCCCAAGGAGCTAGCCTCCATGTTACTCATACACACAAGTGTGTGTACAAATAAAATAGTGACTGCCTAGCCTTCCTTAAGTTCAGTAATACTGTATTTCATTCATTTGCATTTGATTCTGCCAGTGCAATGACTGGGCTGAATCTGAAAAAGATCCATGTGGATCAGAATTCTCACTCAGATAACAGATTTCTAAAGCATGTTGTCTCTTATCATTCTTTATTCCTGTAGTTATTTGGATGTAATGTCTCAGTGAAACAATCTATATGCAAAGCAAGTATTAAAGATTCTTGGACAAATTTTATAGTTGTGTAGATGTATCTGTAAAAGGAAAAAGAGATACGGCTTTATTGATAACTGTAATTATATTTGAATTCACCTGAAATATTCCTTTATTACTGTAAAAACTTACTGATGGTAGGTTTGTATTGCTTAAACTCATACTACGTAATCTGATTACAAACTAATGATTAAGTGTTTGTGTGTAAACTGAGAGGTACTGAAGGTTAGGTACACTAGACATGAAGCTTGACTGCTGCAACACTTTAATGCAATCACAGATGTCATGCAAATGAGGATGTATGCCGCACAACAGATAGTGTCCTCCACTTGTACTACCAATCAGCAAGCCATAACATATTCCCTTCTTTGCACTACTCGCTAGCTAAACAAGATAGAAAGGAAGCAGACGTGCTCTGATCAGCTCATTTTTTTTTTTATTTGAGCTTGCGAAACAATATATCTTTGGTGAACGCACTTGTGAAACGACTGTCTATTTGGATGTTCTTTCAATATAATCTCTGCTGAAGAAAAGACAAAATGACTCCTGGGATTTCTTCCTAGTAAAAAGCCTGATAAAGGTATTTTATTCTGAAGGTAGGAAATCAGCTTTTTTTGCTGGGTTGTGCAAAGCTGGCTCTAAAATAGATTTTTCTTTGCAACAATACTATTTCTACTTCCTTTCTCTCGCCATCATAAGCCTTTTCTTCTTAGTTCTGTTCTTGCTTCTCAGTAGCATATTCACGCTTCTTTTCTCATAACCACCCGATGTCATGTCTCCCTTGTATTCTTTCCAATAAATACTTCTACTTAACTATAGCACTAGCTGCCATCAACACTTACAATATCTCTTTGCCCTTGTTTCCTCTAACATCTAACTTTTACTTCCATAAGGCACTTGGTTTCTTACCCTATTCAATTGTTCCCACCTCTGGCATTCTTCACAGTAATCTCGGAACACCTCTTCTGTACTCTCTCTCAGTTTATTTTCTTCCTCTGCTATTTCTCAATCATGCTGTTTCACTTTTTAACCACATCCATCCATCCCTCCATCCTTCCACAACCGCTTTTCTCATTTTTGCACATGGGTTCTTGGTTTCACTTCAACAGTGACAATCCTCTGGAGCCAAAGTTCACATCGCTGGGTGGCTAAACCCGCAGTGGCTATTCTTCCATAGACACACACTCATATGCACACTCACACCAATGGCCAATTTAGGGTGCCCAATCCACCTACTGCATGTCTTTGGAATGTGGGAAGAAACTGGAGCACCTAGAGGAAACCCACACAAACACAGGGAGGACATGCAGACTCCAGGCAGATGGCACCCCAGTCAAGAGTCAAACCAGGGAACCTCTTGCTGTGAGACAACAGTACTATTTGCTGCTCCACCCTACCTGGACCTTATCATCACACCTAATCTCCTCCATCTTCATACTAGTCCTAAACTTGTATCTAGGAGCGGCCCTAGGTCAACTGGTGCCATAGGCAAAAGGGCTGCATGGCGCCCCCCACCACACCACCCATTGCCCCCATCCTGGTCTATCTACATCAAATGAATACTGGAAAAGCGCCCCTGCTAGAGTGGCGCCCTAGGCTGTCGCCTAGTTGGCCTATGCCTAAGGCCGGTGTTGTATCTTATTGCCGTCCCTAAGTTTATTCCCCTACCCATATTTTCTGTCTCAGATTTCTCATCCAGCTACCCTTCTCTCAGGCTTCATTGCAATCAAATACTTGATATCTCAGGCAATGTGCAAAACTGTAATATCTTGGAGTATACTCAAAAGTTATCCTGTATAGTTTTTTCTCATCTTGTTTATTTTATCTTTGTCCAGGTGTCTGACTTGTCAATCGGCATTTTTTGTTTTTCACACTTCATTTACAGGCATATGTCTCCAAAATTGTGCAACATTTATTAATGGAATTTTCAGGCAGAATGGCAAAATTATCTATAAAACTTCCCTGAACAGTGCTTTTTGCCTTCAAAGACAAAGGAGCCATTGTGTTTAGAAATTTAATGAAAAAAAATCTGTGTTGATGTAATTTTTATGGCTCAGCAAATTCAAAAATGAAGAGATTGCTTTTAAAAAGGAGCACACATACGTCTTTTAGGTCTGAATTTGCTCAGATCTTAATTTTTTTAATCTGAGAAAAAGTGAATCCTACACATTTGTTTTCAGCTGACTTGTAAAAAAAGTTGCACTTTTAACATTTTTTAATGGAGTGGCATGGCTATTATGAATCTGAGCACTTTTGTAGAAAGTGAACTCTCCTGTAGCCACTATATGTCTGCTGCTGATTACCAGAGGTATATATATTCTATATCTACTAACATTAGAATGCCCTTTAACCCACCCCAAGTGATCACTAGAGATATATATAGTCTATATCTACAAACATTAGAACGTCTTTTTACCTGGCCGAGCTGATTATCAAAGGTATATATATTCTATATCTACTAACATCAGAATGCCATTTTACCTAGCTCAGCTGATTTACCTAGCCCAGCTGATTACCAGATGTACATAAATATTTTCTATATCTACTAACATTAGAACATCATTTTACCTAGCCCAGCTGATTATCAGAAATACATAAATTCTATATCTACTAACATTAGAATATCCTTTTACTTAGCCCAGCCGATTACCAGAGGTATTCTATATCTACTAACATTAGATCCCTCTTTTACCTAGTCCAGGTGATTACTAGAAGTACATATATATATATTCTATCTTTACTAACATTAGAACACCCTTTTACCTAGCCCAGCTGGTAAACAGAGGTTTATATATCCTATACATACTAATATTAGAACTCCCTTTTACCTAGCCCAGGTGATTACCAGAGGTGCATAAATTCTATATCTACTAACATTAGAACATCCTTTTACCTAGCCCAGCTGATTACTCAAAGTACATATAAATTATATATCTACTAACATTGGAATGCCCTCTTAACTAGCCCAACTGATTACCAGAGGTATTCTATATCTGCTAACATTAGAACACCCTTTTACCCAGCCCAGCTGATTGCCAGAGGTATATATATTCTACATCTACTAACATTAGAACACCCTTTTACCCAGCCCAGCTGATTACCAGAGATACATATATTCTACTTCCACTAACATTAGAACATCCTTTTATCTAGCTCAGCTGATTACCAGAGGTATATCTACTAACATTAGAACATCCTTTTACCTAGCCCAGCTGATTACCAGAGGTATATATATTCTATATCTACTAACATTAGAGCATCCTTTTACCTAGCCCAGCTGATTACCAGAGGTATATATATTCTATATCTACTAACATTAGAACCCCCTTTTACCTAGCCCAGCTGATTACCAGAGGTATATATATTCTATATCTACTAACATTAGAGCATCCTTTTACCTAGCCCAGCTGATTACCAGAGGTATATATATTCTATATCTACTAACATTAGAGCATCCTTTTACCTAGCCCAGCTGATTACCAGAGGTATATATATTCTATATCTACTAACATTAGAACCCCCTTTTACCTAGCCCAGCTGATTTAAAAAAAAAAAAGGAAAAGATAAACTCAATATTTCCTCACATATAGCATCAGCTACTTGAGTTCCATGTATAAGTATATCTATATCGTGTATGTGTATAAAGTGTCTATATCTATATCATTTACATTTGTGTATAAAGTATTTAAGGAGCTATATCTATACTGTGTGTTTGTGTTTAAAGTATTTAAGGAGCTATATCTATATTGTGTTTGTGTATAAAGTGTTTAAGGAGGTATATTTACATGTGTGTTTGTGTATCTATGTCATGAGTGTTTGTGTTTGTATTTATACATAGAGTATTTAAGGAGCTATATCATGTGTGTTTGTGCATAAAGTATATCTGGAGCTGGGTCTACTTTGTTTCATTGAATCTCACTTCACTGAATTTCATTTCACCTCGACCATATAGCTGAAAACACAAATTACTGAAAACTCATTTCAGTGAATCTCATTTCACTGAACTGAACTTATTATATATAACACTGTGTGGAGTACTGTAAGGCAAATAAAAGGTATATGCCCTTTTCCCCACTGTAGTGTGACCTTGATGATAGTATATATACTTAGAGGGGTGTGGGGGGCACAGCCCCCCACATTAGGAGGTGCGGGTGGCGTAGCTCCCCACCTTGTTTGTTTTATATTGTATTTTACCAAAAACTTCAAAACAATAAATTTTAAACAATAGACATGCATAGTTGCAACACCAATGACAAACTCTCTCCAGAAGACAATATGCACTCAAACTAATTGGGTGGTTATGTCCCGCACACCCCCCAGTGTGGGGAGCTGTGCCCCCCCACCCCCCTAACTATATATACTAACTCCAGGATCACAGTACAGTGGGGAAAAGGGCATATAACTTTTACTTGCCTTATAGTACTCTACACAATGCCATATATATTAATTGCAGTTCAGTGAAATGAGATTCAGTGAAATGAGTTTTCAGTAATTTGAGTTTTCAGTGAAGTGGTTGGGGTGAAATGAAATTCAGTGAAATGAGATTCAACGAAACAAAGTAAACCCATGGAGCTATATCTATATCGTGTGTTTGTGTACCTATGTTGTGTGTGTTTGTGTATAAAGTATTAAAGGAGCTATGTCTATATTGTATGTTGCATGTGTTTGTGCACAAGCAGTTATACATAAAGGATTTAAGGTACAATATCTATATTGTATGTGTTTGTGCATAAGCAGTTATACATAAAGGACTTAAGGTGCGATATCTATATTGTATGTGTTTGTGCATAAACAGTTATGCATAACATATTTAAGGTGTGATATCTATATTGTATATGTCTGTGCATAAGAAGTTATACATAACGTATTGAAGGTGTGATATCTATATCATGTGTCTGTGCATAAGTAGTTATACATAATGTATTGCAGGTGCAATATGTCTATATCATATGTGCCTGTGCATAAGTAATTATACATAACATATTGAAGGTGCTATGTCTGTATCATATGTGTCTGTGCATAAGTAGTTATACATAACATATTTAAGGTGCTATGTCTATATCGTATGTGTTTGTGCATAAGTAGTTATACGTAACATATTTAAGGTGCTATGTCTATATCGTTTGTGCTTATGTATAAGTATTTAAGGTGCGATATCTGTAGGCTAATGAATTAAAGCAGTGACTACTGTTGTGCAGTCAGCAGAGCAGCTATTTATCATACCAATTCACCATCCATTCAGATAGAAGAGCTACAACAAACTTAATATCCTTTTAATGGGCGGATACCTGCAAGCATTTGAATATGAATATTAGGATTATACAAAATGTTATATATAAAAAGTATGTTAGCTTAGTACTGGGGGAGCTGCTGCACTTTAACCGCTGAAATAATACATATTGTGGCTGAAAGAATGAAATAGCAGTGCAAGTGGGATGTTAAGATGCTAATACAGATACTAACACATTTTCTTTCTTTCTTTCTGTCTCTCTCTTTCTTTCTCTGTCTCTCTCTCTCTCTGTTTCCATATAACTCCTCCAGTAATCCATGCTTTTTTTGCAGGATACAACAGCACTAATAGTGACAATCCTACATACAGTCAGACAGGTGGCAACTCTATACACAGTAATTTACCAGAAAATCAGAGGTTTTATGAAGGACAAGGCCAAAAAATGAAAGGCAAAGGCAGGGATGCTTTGCAAATTTGTGGATAAATGAGAGGAAACTATCTTTCTTTGTATCCCTTCAGCATACTAGATAATATCAGTTAAATCAAAATTTTTACGAGAGACCAGGCAAAAAATGTGAAGCAAAGGCAGTGATGTTTTACAGCTGAGTAAACTTGTGTATCCCTTCAGTAAATATATATATATATATATATATATATATATATATATATATATATATATATATATATATATATATATTTTGTTATGGGAGATCAGGCACTATGCTTGTCATCAGTTCAGCAAAGTAATGGTTTAAATGAGTGACTGACTTGGGAATGAAAGCTGCTCCTGTCAATTCAGTGCCACTCACTCAGGCCCTGCATGCCCACCTGCACAACTGCAAAGAGGTGAGCAAAGAGGTGAGTCCTAAACCTAACAATCACTATATCTGTTTTACCTAGAGCATAAATATTGTATTTACTGGATATACGTGGACTAATTGTATTAATGCTTCTAGTGTATATATTAGGATGGAGTTTATTTTCAGATTTTCTCCATTTCATTTGCATTGTTTGGACATGATTATTACTTCTGTACATATATGCTTGATATGATTTATTTTCTGTTGATGTACTTTTGTTAAATATTGTTACAACTGTTGTATTATCTTTTTGACCAGGAAATGGGTGACTAGGGTCATCTGATTAAAATTAATTGATAACTAAATAAACAAATGAATTAATAAAGTCAAACAACAATAAAACAGGCTCAGTGACAACCTCTGGCAGTGAATATCAGTTACCATAAAAATGTCTATTCAGACCAACTTCCATTCTTGTAAAGCTGTTTAAGGAAAAAAACAATTTGCTGGACCTTTAGGTAAAATAAGGTTCTTTTATTCAACAATTCCAGAACAGGTAAGCACTTTCACCAAGATGGCTTCTTCAGACCTCAATAGTGTTACAAAAATGAAAACCCTCTCTATTTGTATATGAATCAATTAACTCACTAATTAACATCTTAATTAGGGAGTGAAAACATCACCTCAATTAAGTAAGATATACATAAAAACCTCAAAGAACCTAAAAACCAGTTATGCAAAAAATATATTCACTTTGAATATACAAAAATATGTAAATAAAAACTATACTTCTTCTGTCTTTTGGCTTTTCCCAGTTAGGGGGTCACCACAGTGGAACTCCGGTCCGCTAATGATTGACAGTAGATTTTTACATGCCAAGTTGCCGGCCCTGATGCACAACCTTCAACGAAGGTACGCCCATTCACGCATGTCTCACACAGAAGACACTCTAGCTGCGAATCGAACAGGACAACGTCTTACTGAGAGGCGACAACGCTACTGCAGCAACACCACCGCAGTTTAAATAAAAATAAAAACTATATATAAAACATTTAAACACATATAAAAAAGTACATATAAAAGAATATAGTAATGGATTATTTATTTGTAAGTCAGCCTCCTATTTCTAAGTGCTGGCTTAATAGGTATCTTCTCATTCAAACCAGGATATAAATGTGCTTGAAGTTTAATTATCCATTTCATTTCATTCATCTCAGTAAAATTCCTAACACCACCACCTCTCAAACTAGGTGTATTTTTAAATATTACCATAAACTTGAATACATGTGAAGTATCAGTGGCTAAAGTATGTTTTGAGAGTGCATTGGTGTCAGATTTAATACGTATCTGGTACAAATGCTCTCTAACCCTGTCTCTAAGTCTCCTGTCAGTTTTGCCCACATAAAAAACAGAACAGGAGGAACACATGGCGAGATAAACCACGTTTGCTGTTACAGTCAGCTGTTACATCAAATTTATGTATATGTAAGGTGTTGGGATGTACGAAGTTATGGGATTCACAAATAAAGGAACACAAATTACAACTATCACATGGCCTAGTTCCTACGTATGAATTAACAAGAGATGAATGTATATTACTAGGTGGGTGACATAAGAGTCTGAATACATTTTTCTTGTTCTTAAATAAGAACTGGGGTTGTTCCCCTACAATATTCCTAATGAGAGGGTCTATGGTTAACAATTTCCAATGTTTATAAATTATATATTTAATCTGACAAACATCATGAGTAAAAAACAATGACAATTTCTGTATGGATGTATAAAACGTATCAGAATTGTTAGACTCTGAATACTGCCAATTCCCTTCTTCTGAAAAATAAGGGCAAGCTCTTCTAGATCTTATATTCTCTGTGCTAAGGAAACTATATCTTATCTCACTATCATTATATTTTCCTTGCTACTAATCTATCATTAAGGTCAATCAGTTCCTTTTCGAAATTAGACTCTATTGGATTCAATCTTTATTTGTGAATCCCATAACTTCGTAGTTTGAGAGGTGGTGATGTTAGGAATTTTACTGAGATGAATGAAATGAAATGGATAATTAAACTTCAAGCACATTTATATCCTGGTTTGAAAGAGAAGATACCTATTAAGCCAGCACTTAGAAATAGGAGGCTGACTTACAAATAAATAATCCATTACTATTGTCTTTTATATGTACTTTTTTATATATGTGTTTAAATGTTTTATGTATAGTTTTTATTTACATATTTTTGTATATTCAAAGTGAATATATTTTTTGTATAACTGGTTTTTAGATTGGTTCTTTGAGGTTTTTATGTATATCTTACTTAATTGAGGTGATGTTTTCACTCCCTAATTAAGATGTCAATTAGTGAGTTAATTGATTCATATACAAATAGAGAGGAATTGTTGAATAAAAGAACCTTATTTTACCTAAGGGTCCAGCAAATCGTTTTTTTTCCTTAAACAGCTTTACAAGAATAGAAGTTGGTCTGAATAGACATTTTTATGGTAACTGATATTCACTGCCAGAGGTTGTCACTGAGCCTGTTTTATTGTTGTTTGACTTTGTTTGCTTTATTAGTGCTCAGTGCCATTTATTTTATAGCGGTGTTGGTTATCGATTCTACTAAATGAATTAATACATTTTATTTATATTTTATTTAACCATTGCAAGGGCTATCTTGGATGGGTCAAAGTGAGGTGAGTCAAAAGTGGTTAAATTAAGAGGAATGTGTCTAATTTGTCAATGGTAGTTTTAGTGAGGGTGAAACATTCAAGGTAAATTCACCAAAGCTACATTGGTGACAGTAGAATATTCATCTTTCTCTCCTGTTTTGCAACCTTGAAGTTGATATATATGTTTGGGGGTTTGATGGGCTTTCCCCTTCTGCAAAAAATATTTTTTTTCCTGAGATTTGTCCTCAAACTTGTTTTGGCAAATTTATTTTGTTGATTTTAACTTTGGGGAGGTTTCTGTTATCGAGCTGATATGAAGCCAAATTATTCTGCAATTCATAGATAGCACAATGTGCTGTGAAAAACAATACTGGTGGCAGTCATGTGTATGGTATGGTTGATTCAAAGCACAGTGCTCAAATGTTGTGAATGTAGCCCATCCAAGTGAGCACATAATGACATGTAAATGAGAAATCTGAAATATGCAAGTGCAGGAGAAGAAGATGATCAAGTGATTTACAGATTTAGAAACTGATGGAAAGTGTGTACCTGCATTCTTCTAGTTTGAATGCTGTGATTTACAGAGTAAAGGACAGGAGCCATAGCAGCTGCAGTAGCTCATCAGCATGTGTTGGTAGTTGCTTTTGTAGCCAGTGATAGCAGTACTGTGTGTTATGGCTGCCCTTTCCTCTGGAGATGATACAGTAAGCAGTTCACATATTCTCATTTGGCAGAGTAGCAAATAATGCATTTCTTCACAGTCAGTGGGACTCACTACAGAAGCTTGCTGAACTGTGCTGCTCATGATAAGAATCAAGAGGTATGGGTAGTATCACATGATCGGAATCAAGCGGTATGGGTAGTATCACATGATCAGAATCAAGCAGTATGGGTAGTATCACATGATCAGAATCAAGCGGTATGGGTAGTGTCATGTGATCAGAATCAAATGGTATGGGTAGTATGTCCATTCTTGTGGGCACAAAGGTATATGTAGCCTTGATCATCCTAGTTATAGGGGCCTTCCAGTCAATTGTAGGAGATACAGCAAGGTATATAAAAGCCCCTGCTTTGTAAATACTTAATATCATGCTGTATCATGTGGAGGGGTATCGCTGGCTCCCAAGGACCAGAGGAGTAAACCAACAACATACACACATTGTATGGGACTTGATACTTTGTAAGGTTATGTATACCATATATTGCACCCATATTGGGATGACTGTGATTCCCTGAACTGCCAGGAGGTCTGAAATGCCTGAAGCATAATCTAGAATGTGTCTATGTGCCATCTGGGCTATTTACATGATTCACATATGGCAACAGTTCATGAGCGGAAGTTTCCCAGTACCACCTGTTTGGTAAGATGCACATGCATAGTAGACTGAATTGTCAATACAAACAAGTAACATGCGTGCTTAAAGTATGACGCATATAATGTTGTGCCTTGATTGTTACAGAATATACCATATATGCCCTTGAGCAAACAATAATGAACCCTCATTTGCAATCCATGTACAGTGGCAGAAATGTCATGCAACATGGTCCATGCTGAAGCAAAGAATATTGTGGAAAGAGATTTTGGTTTACTGAGAGGTAGAGTCTACTGTTTAGGCACTTCTGTTGGGGATGATAATACAGTCTGGAGATATATAGCAAAACATTTGTATGTACCATGCTATCCAATGTTGTCCTGCATAAACAGGGTCCCAGGATGACATCATGACAGGACAAGACAAGACATTACTTATATGGTAGTGGCAGTAGCAGGGCAGTAGTAGGGCAGGCAGATGATTCAGAAGAAAGCAATGGAGGAGTAAAGACACAGATGAGGCACTGATAGGCACAATGTATCACAGCACTTGCAGAGCAGTAGCATGTGGTCCACACCTGTGGGCCAAGGCATACCAACACAGCATAATGTGACACATGTTGTAATATTCAGGCTTTGCAAAGCAATGCATGATGTAGCTATACCATGCATTAGAGATTAAAGAACTTACTCGGGATAGAGGGTGAACAGGGCACAGTCACCACCACATACACAGCTGGGTTGGGAGGACGACAAAGTGACAGTTGAATAAAATAGTACAGTATTGGAAGGGACATGGGAGATAAATTCAGTAGCTATGTACTGTGAGAGAGTGTTGCTTATCAGGGATCGCATCTCCCAATGACTGGGTTGAGGAGTTACAATTGTGTACTGTGACAGCTAGCCATGTCAGGCTGGCTCACTCCCATAGCAGGAATAAGGATGAACAGTGACACCTTGTAGGGTCCTCCTTAGGAGTTGTACCATGAGCAGAACCTGAAGAATGCTTCTGACTATGGTCAGGGTTGTTGGACCATGAGTCAGTGTGCAACACCAGTGGCGTATCTTTATTGCTGAATATCCTCTAGCAACTAACATGGCATACATGCCATTTATGTCACCCTGATGTGCAAACCCTCCCTAGCTGGAGGAGACAGTCATAACATTTCATGTGAATGGACCTATGGAGTTGATATTCCCCAACAGTGACCTCAGTAATAGTATTGTCTCATTGAGTTGATACTCCAGACTAATGTGCAATTTGCACTCATTCTCACACATCAAAGAGCACACTTCTTAGCTCCATAGTGCTGTACCTAGCAGATGTTTGTGCCTCGATTACTGCCCTGCACATTTGCTGGGTAATTTCAAGAAATGCTTCCATATCATAGACAGTACAGGAGTCATGGTGGCTGTAGACTCCCATGTATTTCTTCTCTGTGTTAGATATGTTTATATCAGAAGCCTTGTGTATATTAAAGGCTGCATGTGGTGGCCACGAGCCCTGATGAGGCTGTGTGATCAGCAGTGACCTTCACAAAGACCTCTGTACCCTTAAATGTTTGTTTATTTAGTTACATACACTTTGTTGGTGGAATTTGTCTCAATAGGCCAATGGAGTCTTTTCATGAGAGATTAGAGGTGACATTTATAATGACCGGGAGAAATTTGGCCCGGGCAATGATGAAATTCCCCTGCTCTGACACTAGATGGTGGTGGAGAGTGCTTTCTGATGGAGATGGGAAGTACGGCTGTGTAAGTAAACATACTATAAGTGTAGATGTTCGAATGATCACTGCTGCAGTAGCCTCAACTATATTGGTTATATCCTGCCAAAGATTTAACAGACATCCAGCCCCTTCCATGCACCCAAACTGTCAGGCAACTTGATTGGAGCTGAGCTGAAAAAAAATGCAAGTCTGGGCATGAAGCCCTTCACAGCTTTCCTGACAGCAAACAGAGAGAGGCTGAGATCTGAAAGGACAACACTAACGACAACAAAAAATAAATGCCCATGCTCTAGCATTGAAAATGCACCAAAACAAAAGGTGGGAGGAGGAGGGAGGGAGGGAGCAGCTACTGCACCAGTGATCATTTGAACATCTACTATTATGGTAAGTTTAACTTACCCGACTGTACTATGTTCATCATATTGATCACTGCTGCAGTAGCTTTAGATATATGGGTAGATTATCATAGTTAACTACATTTGGAGGCAGAAGAAGAAGAGTCCAGGAGCCCCTGGAAAATGGTCTTGACAAAGCTTGATCTGGACGTAGAGAAGGAATCACGGTTATAGTGCTTTGTAAAGGTATGTATAGAAGGCCAAGCATCAGCTTCTAGAATACTACCCTTTCCAAAAAGCCGTAGATGAAGCTAAGGATCTGCTAGGGTGGACCTTGACCCTGCCTGGAATAGATTTGTTACGGTGAGTATAGCAAAAGGTAATAGTCTGTTTTGACACAGGTTGTCCCTTCTTACCTTCACAATAAATGAACAATTGATCTGAAGAACTGAAAGACTTAGTTCTGTCAAGATAGTACCTGAGATGTCAGTGGACCTCCAAGGTATGGAGTATCTTTCTCCCTCATTTTTAGGTTTAGGAAAAAAACTGGGGGATGGATAGTTTGACTTAAAGTAAATACTGTAGGCATAAAAGAAGGATTATTTCTTAAAGAAACTCTGTCCCAATGGAAAATGACATAGGGTTGGCTCACCATAAGTGCTTGTAACTCTGATATTCTTCTTGCAGAGGTCACAACAATCAATAAAACAGTTTTTTTTGTGTTAAGATCCTCAAGTCAGCCAGATTAGCTGGTTCAAATGGAGAAAGTGTTAGCTTCTTTAGAGAAAATTAAGATCCCAATGAGGGGCCACAAGTTTTCTTGGAGGACTCTTATGCAAATTGCCCTTTCAAGAACATTTTGAAATAAGACAGCATTGAAAGAGGAAAAGAGGAAGAATCATGGACAAACATGCTGAAATGGCTGATAAATGAACTTTGACACAGTAATAAGAAAGGGCATAGGATAATAACTTGTATTGTAGAAGCAGAGAACAACTAGCCCTGAATGGGTGCTGGTTATGTTGTTGGCACCAACAAGAAAACCTTTTACATTTGCTAATATATAGTTTTCTAGCTGTAGCCTTTCTTACCTCTATTAGTACCTGCTGCACATCCTCATTAGATGAGTGCCTAAAAGGAATTAAGAGCCCATCATCCAAGCAGTCAATTGATGTTATTTGATGTTGGAGTGTATCAAGCACCCCTGTATTGTGTGAGAAGATCCATACTGTGAGGAAGCTTGTAGTAATTCCATCTGGCCATTTCCAAAAGAATGGAAAACTATGGTTGCCCAGGCCAGAAGGGGCTCACTGCAATGATCTTGGAGATTCTTTCTGAATCTTTAGAAGTGCCCTGGATATTAGTGGAAAGGTTGGAAAAGCATACAGGAATATTCATGTCCAAGGAAAAGAAATGGCATCCAACTTCCATGCCATCTTGAATGGAGTCCTGGAACAGAATCTTGCTTTTGATTGTTCAGAGAGGAGGCAAATAGGTCTACTTGAGGAACTCCCTACAGATGGATAAAATCTTTGAAGACCTTCTGCTCTAGTTTTCATTCATGAGGGTCTGTCCTGGTCCTGCTCAGCTTGCTCACACACTTTTGCTCTGACAGAATGGTAGATGCCTGTAGAGTGAGCTTGTGCTGTGAAGCTATATCCCAAGCTAACATGGGTAGTCTGCAAAAGGGGACACGTCCTGGCTCCCCCTTGCTTGTTGTTGTACTACATGACTGTGGTGTTGTCTGTAACCACTTGAAGAAGTCCCAAGGATAAAGATGATTCAGAGAGTCGAGTGCCTTGATCAAGGCAAGCATCTTCTTGATATTTATGTGCTTGCAGCTGTCTGTGGTATCCCACACCCCCTGCACTTTTATCCCTCCTGAATCTGCTCCACAAGCAAAGTCCAAAGTGTCTGTAGTGACAGACTGTTTTGGAACAGGGAGGGAGAAGAAGAGACCTTAATCTAAAAATATCTGTTTTCTCCAATAAAATATTTCTCTTCTGACAAACCTCATCACTGGAATTTAAAAAAAATACAGGGTGTTAATGCTAGGACCAAATATATTTCAGATACTACTGTATTTTTCTCTTGTGGAGTCTTGCCGGGGTATCATGAGAATCATAGATGTTATGAGACCCGAAATCCCAGGTATTCCCTCACATTGACCAAAGTCTGAGTGGAAAATCTTAGACATAGATAAAGATCCATTTTTTTCCTGTGGAAGAAAATCTCTTTGAACTCATGTGTTTATTTGACATCCCAGGAATATTATCCTGTGTGAAGGATTCAAGTAATTTTAAATGTTCTTTTGGAATTCCAGCTTGTGTAAGAAATCTCTCACCCAGGAGAGAGATTTCTGACAGTTTGAAACAGACCCTACAAAGATAAGCAAGTCATCTATATATGGAAAAATGTGGATACCCTGTAGCTGGAAATGAGCTATAACTGGAGCTAGACACTTTGTGAACACTCTTGGTGCAGTGGATTGTCCAAAGGGTAAGGCAGAGAACTGATAATGTGATTCAGACACATGCAACCTTGATAAACATCTAAATGTGGATGAAAAGGTATGCGTTGGCAAGCACCTATTAAGTCAAGAGTTGCCAGGAAACTTGAAAGAAGATGATGATGATTATGGGCACTATTACAACCAGGTTTAGGAAAGAAAGATCCAGAACTGGTTTCCAAGAATTTTCTTTCTTTGGCACTAGCAATCTCCTTGAATAAAAACCCTTCACCACCTGGGAAGGAGGAATTGGTCCTATCAGTCCTTGGGACAGTATGTGATGAAGAACTGGTAGAAACAAGAGTTTGAACTGGAGGATAAGGAATGGATCCTGGAAAGGAGGAGACATTTCCTAGCACTGCCATCTGAAACCCTGATGAATGATTTTCAGAGCCCACTTGTTTGAAACTATTTGCTGCCAAGGAGAAAAGTGCAAATTAACACTTTCTGGAAGAAAAAAGGGCCTGGGTGGGAGAGGTTCACATGGTCTCTTAAAGTCTCTTAAACAGTGATTCAGATTTGTTGGACTGTCCTTGGTTTTGGGAGGTTTGAAACTTTTTTGCCCCCCCCCCCCTGCATAATTTTTTCTTAAACATTTGTTTACCTGTATTTTTGTTTAGACTTTTTATTCTTTTTTTTTCCTTTTTTGCCAAAATGTGATGAGGAGATAGAAGAGCCTTTAGAAAAGGAGGGATGAAATATGTTAGAGATTCTCTGGATCAGCTTGCCCCTTTCATCACACTTTTTGGTCAGTTCTGCAGCAGTGGGGCCAAGCACTAAATCTCTATCCAAGGGAGAACTTTAAATCTTATTTAAAATCTGGGAGGTTCTGAGAATGTAGCAACGCAAACCTCAAAACAGTACCAGTGGCGATGAATGCACACACTGTAAACAATAAGTAGTGAACTGTGCAATTAACAAAACTAAGTTATGTAAAGCAGATGTTTCTTCTCAAGAATAAACTGCAGATAAAACATTCCTCATAATTTCACAATTTCAAAAAAACTGTAACATATGAGCCTGACAATTCAAAATTCTAAAAATCAAATTCTCAGAAGTATAAATTTTTCTCCATAACTATCAATAGTTTTTCTATCCTTATCAGAAAGAGGAGGATTGGAATTAACTAATTGCTTAGCAGCCATGAGAACAACTAAAGCTACAGCTGCTAGGTCAGTTGTGGGGATAGTGTTTTAAAATTTAAAAGACTGAGGAACTTTATACATCCTATCTCCATTTATAGGGCAGCTGGTTGACTGTCAGGAAAACTGCAGGCAGTAACACACACATCCTATAAAGCACACAGAACAGGAGGAATAGGTGTAGGTTTTGAAAAGTCCTTCTGTAACAACTCATTCTATTTTCTGAAAACACTGGCACATTCTAGCTATAGTTTCAGAGAAAGAGAAATACCCTTGGAGAATCAGAAACTGAGCTCTACTCTGTGCCTGAATTAGAAATCTGAGGAAAAAAAACTGAATCTGTCCCTGCATCTTTCTGTTCAGATTCAGAAGCTTGAATATTTTCACAAAAAGAGGACTCCCTCTTTCTTTTACTAGAATGTATTTTACAAGAAGGATCAATAGCCTGAATTAAACCTTGAGAAAGACCCAGTAAACTACTCATATCTAAAGAAAACTGAGGAATAGTAGATACATGCTTGTTTTTTTTTTTTTTCCTGACAGGTACAATGGGGTCAACCATGTTACTTATGACAGCAGCGGCTACCCAGCGATGGGCACAGCATTCTGACACAACAAGGAAAACAGCTGGAAAAAGCACTGACTATGGGACTGGTAGTCTGTTCTACGGTCAAACTGAAAATGGTGCCTCTTTCCTGGGGAAGGCAGGCAACAATTGCTGATAAACAATACCAGTCCACAGAAGTTTTTTTTTTTTTTTAACAGAAAAACATAGTAAAAGGCATTGTAAAACACTTTGCTATCCCCACAAAAGTAAATTAAATACAGTTTATGCACAGAAAAGTTGTTTTCAGTACCTTATACAACATTTAAAGTGAAAGAAAAAAAGAGCACTCAGTTTAAAAGTATGTTACAGTCTTGAGACAGTCGATTAAAACACAACACTCCTAGCTTTAAAATAACTTTCCTGAAGAGGAAAGTAATAAAACATCAACACAATTAAGAAAATGTAAGTTTTTTTTTCTCAAAAGGAAGTTATATGAACAGCAAAGGAAAGCACAAGCTGACCAACAATCCTCAAAAGCTCCAGAGAAGTGTGATTTTGGTGACATTAAATGCTGAAGGACTTTGTGCCCAAACTTGTCTCAAGCTGCTTGACAAGTATGTGGAAGGTGCCTGAAGCTTTGGAAGATTGTTGGATTATTTATTTATTTAATTATTTGACATTTAATTTAATTATTTGACAAAGAGGTCATTGTCTCCCTATACTCTTCCCTCATTAGGCCAATCATCGAGTACAATGCCCCATTTGGCATGTACCTCTCTAGACACCTGCAACAACTGGAGAGGCCGCAAAAGTACCTAACAAAGAGGATCCTAGGCCTTAAACACTTTTCCTATATGGACAGACTTAAAAAACTCCAACTATTCTCTGTCTCATATTGCCTACTTAGAGGTGATCTCTGCCTGACTTACAAAGCCATGTCTGACCCAGCTCTGTTAGAAATGCTACATCTAACGAAATACCAATCCCTCTACCCCACATGCTCCAGAGACCTCAACTTCATTACCACAATTAACAGAACATGCTGGAGGGACAGGTTTATAACCAGAGACTGCCCATGCTATGGAACAGACTTTCCATACATGTCAAGCAGAGCACCTCGCTGACCCTCTTCAACAGAAATCTTGATGAGTGGATGGGAAACAGAAAATTCACCCTGGGGATAAAACCAGTGGCTCTACTCGACAGAGGCACTGGAACTAAGGTCGGGTGGTACGATGCCAGGGTAATCCTATGGCTAGGCTTGTAAAGGCCCCAGAACCATTAACCTAGTATACACCTATGAACCTATTTGTTGACCGGGTTAGTCTTACTGGGTAGCAAACCTTTTTCAGAGGAGGCCCGAGAAGACAAGCTCTAAAAGTACAGGTAACAAAAGTAATCACATGACAGAGTTATAACTAAAATTACAATGATTACAATATGTTTGAGATGTATATTGAAACAACATGCTAGAAAATGGTCATTAAATTGAAAACATAATATAGTACGAAGTTTCATTAAATAGTTTGCAGAATGCAGAAAATATAGATAAGTTTGTAAAACAGAAAATAACAAATAAACAGGAGATAAGCCAATGGCAAGAGCCAATTTCCAAGACTACAGCTGTGGAATTTGTAGGAACTACTGACTATTAGTAGACTTTATTAGAAGCAGAGGTGGGAGAAAATGTTGCTGCAATAGTTTTATAGGAGGGGAGGTGGGTTAAGTTGGGTCATAACATAAGCATGTCCATGATATACTCAGAGTTTCCTTTAGTGTTGTTTTGAGAGTTGGTGTGTTTTTGGGGGGTGCATAGACTTGCAGAAGATGCTGCTGGGGGCATAGGGCTAGATGAGGGTAGACAGAGAAGGACAAGAAAATGATTCATGTAAAATAGAATGAGCTATGAGAAGCCATAGTAGTAGTAGTAGTAGTTCATGATGAAATTCCAGCCACTGCAGGTTTTTCAAGGCTAGGCAGTGGTGAGAGTGGTAGGGTTGGTTAGAGGCAAATCTTGCAATTTTATTGTAGGTGAGTTCCAGTTTTGGCAGAAGATTGGATTGGATATAAGTGAGAATAGGAGCAGTGTAAAGAAGGGTGGGGAGTAGAAATGCTTGTGCAAGAGAGAGCCTAGAGACATCTGTGAGGAATTGTTTATGCCTGTATAGCAGGCCTAACTTTTGATATGCCTTTTTGATGCGCTGCTGAACATGATGATCAAACTTTAGTTGGTCATCGATAATAACTCCTAGCAATTTGGTGTGAGGTTCAAAAGATATGATGGTGTTGTTAAGGGAGTAGACAGTAAAGGCAGATTTATGATATTGGAGATTTAGGGAGGAATAGGAGAAGTTTTGTTTTCTTAGGATTAAGTAGCAACTAGTTGGAACTTAGCCATTTTTCAGCTGAGTGCAGAGACTCTTGGGTGAGGGTGTAAAGGGGGTGTTATTGTCAGAGGAGATGATGGTGGAATCATCAGCATATTGTATGACAGATGGAAGTGGACAGGAAGAGTATAGGTCATTAGTAAAGATATTAAATAATAGAGGCCCAAGAATGTAGTCTTGGAGTACCCCAGTTTGTACTGGCAATAAGGGAGAAAAAATAGATTGCCATTTAACTGCCTGTAATCTGTTGGAGAGATAGCTGGAGAATCAAGAAAGTGCAGAGTTGGAGAGATTAAGGGTAGCTAGTTTGGATAAAAGCAATTGGTGGGAAACAGTGTTAAAGGCTTTGGAGAGGTCCAGAAACAAACATGAGATTAGCTTGTTGTTGTCATGAGAATTTGTGATAGAATTAGTGAATGATATCAGAGTAGTAGCTGTACTGTGATTTGGGCGGAAACCATGCTGTGTAGGGGTAAGCAGATTTTCTAGGAGGAGGTGATTGAGAAGCTTTTTGTGGATGCACTTTATGAGGATTTTTGACAGGGGAGATAGAATGGCAATGGGCCTGATATTTGAGGGGTCAGTCGAGTTGGCACCTTTGTGTAAGGGTATGACATAAGATTTCTTCTAGATTTCAGGTACAAGGTTTTCTTTGACTGACCTATTGATTAAGATGGAGATGGGGTAGGTGGTAGAATTGGCAGCAAGTTTTTGGAATTGAGAAGGTAGGTTATCAGCTGGTGGAGAGCATGTTGTAAGTTTGCTAACGAGTGACTTGATATATGTTGTGGGGATGGGTTTAAGAGAGAAGGGGTTGGGTGGGCTGATGAAGGAGGAGTGGGGTAGGTGATGGCATTATTTTTGGTTAGATTGCGTATAGGGTCAATGAAGAAGGAATTAAGAAATGTAGCAGTATCAGTGGGAGAGCTGTTATGGCATGGATTAGGTGATGAGGGGCGCCCAGGATGTAGTAGTTTATTTAGTGATTGCCAGAATTTTGGGGGGTTGGAGTGAGGATTATGTAGAGGATTTTGGAAATAGTTTTTCTTGTCAAGGGTGACTATTTTTTTAGTTAAGTTACAAAGCTCTTTGTAGGACTGAAGATCACTGAAAGTATTAGATTTTTTTCTGTTTTTCCATGCACTATCTCTGTTATGCACAAGTTTATGAGGGGCTTGCATTAGCCAGGGGGCATACTGGGTTTTGATTCTTGTTTTCCTGATGGTGGCCAGGGGTTTAAGTGTGTCTAGAAAGATTTTATTAAATGTCATGACAGAGTCCTCCAGGGGGAGGTCATAGAGGAAGAATTAGTTAATTGTAGAGAGTGAGTGGTTGAAAACATCTGGATTAATGTCTGACTGCTGACGTCAGTCTTTGTATTGCTGGGATTTATGTAATATGGGTGAGTATCGATGTATGAAGGTGGGATGGATGTCACTCAGGTAGGGTGGAGGGGTTGTGGTAAGAGTTAGGGTTGGAGATGAGGATCCATTCGAGTGTGGAGCCAGAGTTGGTGTGTTCATTTAGATGAGTGGGGGTAGAGATTACCTGAGAGAAGCCAAAGAGATTAATGGAGGTGTTAGGAAAATCAAATACCAAGGGCATTTCAATCGACGTTAACGTCACCCAAGATAACAGTTTCATGTGAGGCAGTCTAAGAGATCCAGGAGAGAAAGAGCTCTAAGATAGGGATGTTGCTTCCTTGGGGGATATAGATGTAGGCAATTGCTAGTTTGTGATTATTCAGTTTGCAAGTAATATCAGAACTTCAGCTGGACAGAAGTTTGGAAGAGTGATTGGTGGAGGGTGGAAGGAGAGATAATTAGAGTATACAATTGCAACCCTGCTATCTTTTTTCATAAATCTATCCTGCTGGAAGATGTTATAGTCTGGGGGAAGAAATTCTGAGTCAGATATGTGAGGTTTAAGCCATGTTTCAAAGAGGGTGAGAATGTCAGTAGCGTGTAGGGAGATCCAGGCATGGAATGGGGAAATATTTATTCATGATACCCTGAATGTTCAAAGATAGAATAGATAGGTTTTTGATGGAAGAG
The DNA here is from genome assembly GCF_019279795.1 of Protopterus annectens. NCBI lineage: Eukaryota > Metazoa > Chordata > Ceratodontiformes > Protopteridae > Protopterus > Protopterus annectens. Next base: position 473,913,086 of record NC_056731.1, read on the forward strand.
GATGGGAGGGTCTGTGAGACAGTACTGGGAGTGGAGTTTAGGGGGTGTGAGGAATGAGCACAGATAGAGGAGCTGTGGTTAGGTCCTGAGTTAGGATGTATGTCACCTGATAGTAGTAGGTTTAAAATTAGTATTTTGAGAGAATTAAAGTGGTTGTATTGGAGATAGGTTTTTGGTTTAGTTTTAAGAGGGAGTGTGGGTAGTTGTAATATCTTGATTCTATACAAAGTAGTATTGGAATGAAGAAAAAGTGATGGGGTTATAGGGAAAAATCAGGTGACAGAGAGTTTGGTTTGGTAGTAGGTCATAGTAGGTGTAGGGTGTCTGTGTGTGAGGGTGCATTGATATGAGGTAGTGAGGGAGGTAAGGATTAGAACGGGTGAGAGAAGGAGAATAACTGGGAAGCTGTTAGAATATTTAATTTGATTATTTGATTTGGGAGTCTGGAAATAAAGTAGGTCATTGAAATATTACCTGTATGTTCTCAGGTGGGGGGAGGGATTATGCAAAGGTCTTAAATATGACAGGTTGATTAAAGTACAGAGGATGTGAAATTTGATTGGAGGGCTGGGAGGAAGTTGGGTGGGGAAAGGGAGGTATGGTTATTGGGGATAGAGTAAAACTGTAGTGTATGCCAAGATGGGTGGGAATGGGGGTAGGGTAGGGGAGTGGAGTGAGCCCAAGCATAACGAGGGCAAATGGAGCAGGTTGTCCCAAGTCTCGACAGACTAGAAACTGAAAAAATATAAAAAAAATCAATGAAACCTTCTGTATCTTTGCAGGTAAAAGTGAAGGGTTTGCAGTGTCAAGGGACAGTCTCAAATATAGCAGTAGTGGAATGGGGAAGGTCAAGTTATAGACAAGAAAAATAGACTACAGAATCTGGAACAAAAATGATGTCAATTAGGATAGCATTTGAATGGAGCAAAGCATCATGGGAGAAGGCATCAGAACCAGCAGGTAAGTACTCAGAAAAAAACTGTCAGTGAGGCTGAAGCAAATCTATTTAAGATGCTGGTTTTAGGGTCAGTTAAGTATTGGGTGAAAAGTATTAAGGTATATAAGGGTACATTTACAGCTTATAAAGAAAATTGGTACTCTTCTTTAACTAAGCACAGTGGATTCAGAAACTGCTGCAAGTAGAAACTTCTGCAAGTACAATTCCTAATTAAAATAAGCTGAGAGGGGGATGGGGGTGTGTGCACACTACAAAGATTGCAAGTGTAACAAACACATTATATTAAACACAACTATTCAAGTCAAATATCATTACATATTGAAAAGCCCATTAAAGGGAAAAAACATTTATATACACTTTCTTATTTTATAAAGCATTTTGGTAGGTTTGCAGAGAACTTGCAGGTGAATTTTGCTGTTTGAGTCCTGAGTGTTTAAACTCATCTGGAGCAGTGCCTTGTAGTATAGAGATGGATGGGAGGGGGTAGCAGAATTTCTTATTTACAATGAGTTTTGTCAGCTTTGCAAAGAGCTTGTAGGTGAATTTTGTTGTTCGAGTCCTGAGTGTTTAAACTTATCCATGGGGGTGCCTTGTAGTTTAGAGATGGGCAGGGTAATATAATTTCTTATTTGTAAAGCATTTTGACACATTTGCAGAGATCTTGCAAGGGAATTTTACTGTTTAAATCCCAAGTGTTTAAACTCATCCAGAGGGATGCCATGTAGTTTAGAGATGGAAGTAGCAGAATTTCTTATTTATAAAGTGTTTTGGCAGGCTTGCAGAGAGCTTGCAGGTGAATTTTATCGTTTGAATCCTGAGTGTTTAAACTCATCCATGGGACCATCTTGTAGTTTAGAGATGAGGGAGAGGATAGCAGAATTATGTAGTCTACACACTCCCAGGACAGGACTAATAGGGGAGACCAGAATTTACACAGACCTGAGTTTGTTTGTGTCTTTCGGCTTTTCCCAGTTAGGGGTCACCACAGCGGAACTCCGGTCTGCTAATGATTGGCAGTTGATTTTTACGTACTGGCTTGCCAAGCCTGATGCACAACCTGTTTGTTTGTGTCTTTCGGCTTTTCCCGGTTAGGGGTCGCCACAGCGGAACTCCGGTCCGCTAATGATTGGCAGTTGATTTTTATGTACTGGCTTGCCAAGCCTGATGCACAACCTTCAATGAAGGTACGCCCATTCATGCATGTCTCCACACAGAAGATGCTCTAGTTGAGAATTGAACCGGACAGCATCTTACTGTGAGGTGACAATGCTACTGCAGCACCACCATCGCGGTTACACAGACCAGAGTGAAAGTGAAAAAATTGGTGGATGTTATATACTTGGAAGGATGTTGCTTCAGGGAGTCTTGCTGAGGAAAATATGGGTCCACAGGAAAATGCTTTTATTCATTTAAAGCTATAGAAAACCCGCAGGTACAGCCAGTGCAATGGCCCAAAACTCCTAAATGACGTGAACTGAAAAAAGGAGCCAGCACAAATCGGTGTGGAAAAATATATTATAGCTCATACATAGTGTATTAAAAAATACACAAAAACATCATATTCACCAAATAATTCAGACCGGTTTCGGTAATGCTGCCTTCTTCAGTGAACAAAAACAGTATGACAAAAAATTCCCTCCAACAAAACCTTATATACATATAGGAAGCAATTAACAATTAAACAATTATTGAATTGAACAAGGTTTTAAAAGTAGTCATTCAAGCCAGGTGGAAATAATCCACCAAGCTTGACTATCCATTTCTTTTCTTTTAAATTAAGTATCTCATACAATCTTGCCTTATCCTGTGTTTTGTGTAAAATGCAGTCAATGATTGCAAATCTAAATATCCCAGTTTTATGTTTACAAATATGTTTGTACAGTGCACTAGATTGTTTGCAGTTATTGATATCACTTGTGTTCACTTATCCGCAATGTAAGTGGTCTAGATGTTTGTTCAACATAAAATGCTGGGCATGTACAACTTGCCAGATATATCACCCAGTTGGTACTACAAGTAGCAAAAAAAAGTAATATCAAACATGCAAGGTGTATTCTGGCTAGTAAAACTGCCAGTTTTATAAAAGAGCAATTACAACAATGACCACATAGATTACACCCCATCAGTTTGTCCGCCGTCATGGTTCTCTGGATAAAAGACCTATCCTGATTCTGACACCTTTTATAATGGTTGAACAAAGAGCTTAAAGACCGGCCCTTATGAAAGGAATAGATACACCTATCCCCCACAAATTCCATGAGTGAGTCCTCCCCTTGGAGTATATCCCAATGTCTAGAAATGATATTCATGAAGGAATGTGTATTTTTACCATATGTGGTGATTAGCCTAACCTGGTTACTTCTAACGGGTTGATCACTCTTGTATACAAGCAAATCTGATCTATCCTGCTGAGACGCAAACTTGCTAGCTCTACAGATGTCACCAACCCTGTATCCCTGGTTCCTAAATCGATTGGAGAGATCACGCTTATATTAATTATACATAGAGGAGTCTGAACAGATCCTTCTGGTCCTAAGAAATTGAGACTTGGGGATATTCCTGATGACATGCTGGGGGTGGAAACAGGAGGCATGTAATAAAGTATTATACTGTGGAAATTTGCGAAAAACTTCAGTCTCCAAGGTTTCATTGGGGGTATGTTTAACCAGGACATCCAAAAAAGTAATCTCCTTTTGGTGCCATGTTACCTTAAATTGAACCCCCCACATATTATGGTTCAAATATTCAACAAACTCCGCCAAATAGGAGGCATCCGCTCTCCACACCATCCAACAGTCATCAAGATATCGCCTCCAAATATCAATTTCTACCAAATAAATATTATGACTGACATCATAAATCAGTTGCTCCTCTATATAAGCCATGAACAGGTCGGCACATATGGGGGTAAAAGACGCCCCTATAGCTGTACCCTGTACCTGCCATACACATTGTTTTGGAAAATAAAACACATTCTTAGTAAGAACATGTTCGGCCAAACAGACCAATAGAGTATTAAAGTCTGGTCTATATAGTTCGTCCCTATCCAACCAATACTGAAGAGAAGCCAACCCCACCCAATGGGGGATATTAGTATACAGGGAGGTTACATCAAGAGTACACAATACCAGTGAGGTTCAAGTTGCATATCTGATATAATATCCAAGAATTGTGTAGTATCTTGCATCCGGGCCCGAATGCATGGTAGCAATGGTTTCAAATAATACGTAAGAAATTCAGAAATGGGTTCAGTAAGTGAGCCCCACCCCAAAACAATAGGTCTACCTGGGGGGTTGTCAAGAATCTTATGAATTTTAGGAAGCAGGTATAAATATTGTTGTTTAGGGTGATCAACTTTCAAATGATGGGCAGTTTCCTTGCAAATAATACCTTCTTCAACTGCCAAATCCAAAAAGGCATCAATCTCAACCTTAAATCTGGCTGTGGGATCTATAGGCATAATCTGATAGTATTTTTGATCCAAAATTTGAAAAGAATGTGGCTATATGTCTGTTCTTAAATATGGGAGATAACCCAAAATTTGTTTTTTGGGGGAAATTAGATAATTTAAGTAGTAGATGTATAACATATGGAGCTCCATTACTTACTAACTTACTATCTACACTACAATCAAAACCTGATACATGCTACAACAAAGTTGCTAGATTTGCTACCATTGCCTCATATTCTATCCATCACTGTATAGCACTACACTCTCTTAATTAGCTCAATCTACCACATTAACTTTCCTACATACAACTTACAATTGCTCACAAATTAATATACAACCCTTCTAGATGTCCTGCCCTTGCCTAGCTATTCAGTAACTACCTACCCAAAAGATCTCTTAGAACCGAAAATCAACATCTTTTACAGGTATACAAACCTAACCTACCTGCAGGCCAGCTTCTGCACTCTTGCTCAGTAGCCATAACCTGGAATTCTCTTCCTTTAACACTCATATCAAACCTAAACCTTGCAACTTTTAAAACTTCCTTACCTACATACTTCTCTTTCATATGGAGTTGCAACTGTACCTTACCCCCAACCTCTGAATCCTGACCACTACTAATTCCATAGCTCCTCTCACATTCTTACATTCTTACACTTATACTCACTTTGTTTCTTTTTCCCCTATAAGTATACATGCCAATAATATTTCATACTACAGCCCCACCACCTTTTTCTAAAGCTCCTTCTCTATTTTAATCTGGAATATTAGCTAGCAGCAATTGTATAAAGTGACATACTTCTGCTTTTGTTCTACCTCTGTTTCCTAGAAATTGTTGATTTCCAGATATTGATTAACCATGTGAATTTCACCAAAATGATTAATTTTCATCTGTCTATAATTTTCTCTTGGAATTTACTTGCTTATTATTTTTACTTATTGTTTATAATTTTACTAATTGTTCATGTTTTGTTTTACTTACTTGTATTCTATTGGAGCTTTTCTCCCCGGATCTCCACTGAAAATGAGCCCTTACTGGCCCAATGGACTATACCGGTAAACAAATGTCAATAAATAAATAAAATAAACTGTGTTCTGGGGCATACTTTTTTAAATATCACACAGAGGGCCATGTTTGGTTCGATTGTGTTTTCTGTCACCTTCCACAGTTGATTAGCCAGATGTTCCTCCTACAGGACTAGGTTCTCCTGACAGTAACCCTGCTCCTACAACTCTTACACTGTCTGAGGAGCTTGCACTCATTTGAAATTTAGTCAAAGATTCACTGACTGACAGTTTACCTGATAGTAGGAACCCAGTAGAATGCTGCCTGTTCTAGAACCGGCTTCACTAGTTACATGCATGATGCCTTAAAGTTAGTGTGAGGGTAATAGTTTAAATTTGACTGCTCCAGATTCAGCTTCTGCTGTCCATATGTATGATGCCATAAGGTCAGGAGGAGAAATAGTTTAAATATACCTGCTCAAGATCCAGTTTACACTTACAATATGCATGATGTCTTAAGGATGGGGGTTGGGAAGTGATAGCTTTGATTCATATGGCATGGTTGCAAGTAGAAAAGGAAGTCACTGTTAACTTGAGGGTACAGAAATATAAAAAGAAATGAAGTCAAATGCATGCAAAGATTATAAGGAAAGGGAATGGCTAGAATTTCCATTCGTCTCCTCATTTATAAATACTGCAAAAGCCTGTCTCACAGTATTCTTATTTATTGGATATTTGTTTGCTTCCTCAGGTAAGATGGGTACAATTTGATATGTCATGGGGAAATAAGATTTCATTGTTTTTAAGCCCAGAGGAGTGTTCCAGTAGTGTGGCTCACCAGTATACACCTCACATTTGTTGAGTTCTACCTTCTGTCAACTTCCTAAATTCTCTTTTGAGCACTGTCAGGACTTAGAATGAGCAATTACTATGGCCACACTGGACAGGCCATTAAGACTGAAGAAAGTAGTGATTATTACCCTGGTGTACATCATATGAGATATGCCTCAGACATGCAAATATTTCAAGCATGGGCAATAATGCCCTTCTAGCCTGTCAGTATACCAAAACAGTTGCTCCAAAATGTGTCCATGCTGTTGTTAAAAAAAATATCTAAACTAGTGCAAACTTTAATGTAATTTGGTAGTCCATTCCATGTGTCAGCTACTCACAGTACCAATTAGTACACTTCTCATTATTGCAAAATCTTCTACAGGTTGTCTGATGATTCTCTACTACTTTTTCGTAACCCCAAATATTTTCAGAGGTAGATGTCTCTAAATGCTCCATATACCCGAATAAGGTCTTCTCTTAAATATCTATATGAGGCACCTCATACATTCAGATATTTTAATCTTTCATAAGTTAATTTTTACATTCATGGATGCCCTTGATATATTTTCACAGTACCTTTTCCAATGTACTCATCTTTGTTTTCTTATACGGTTTCCGTATTGTTATTCCAGTTTGGTGCTAATGTAATTTACAAACAATGATTTCATCATTTCTGATTTCCTAACCTTTATAAATCTTTTTATACAGTCCAGTCTCTAGTTCTATAACTATCATTAACCAATTGGTTGAAATGATTAGAAAACTCAAAGCTGGATCTAGCCATATCATACCTCTCAACCTCTTAGCACAAAAAATCTTGACAAAGCCATAAGTAATTGGGGGCAAAGGCTTAAAAATGTGGACAATTTTTAAATATTGCTCTTATAAACTTAGAAAGATGATAGAATAACAGGATTTGCATTAACATATATTTTCTGAAGGGTATGTAGTCTGAAACTCAAATGGCTGTCAATATTTTTGGTTTTCAATCCACTATGATTTGCCAGCAAACTAAATATTTTAAGAGAACATATTAAATATATGATACAAAAATCTGGACATTCTGCAAAAATCTGGACAGTTGAGAGGTATAACCCATATACTCAGGTCCAAAGTTTCAATCACTGTGTGCTGTATTAAGTATTCACCTTTTGATTTATGTCTTCCAAATCTCATATGCTTAGTTTTTGATGTATTTATCAGCATATTATTCTCCTTTGCCCAAACTGTTAATTTATTCAAGTTCTTTTACAGACATGCCCTATCTGTAAAATATGTAATCGGTTTACACATTTTCAAGTCATCTGCATACAGACTGTAGAACACCTCAGATGAAAAATATAGTTCTGAAAGGTAGTTTAAATAAATATGAGCCTAAGACAGAGCCCTGTGGGGCGCCCTGACTGTAACCAGGAATTTCACCTGTCCAAGTGCTGTGTGATACTTGCCCTGTCCTATTTCTAAGCCATGCAGCTATACATCTTATTAAGAGCACATCAACACTTAGTTAATTTACTGATCAGAGTTTTGTGTATGATCCTATCAAATGCTGAAGTTAAAGCTATATAAATTACATCCCAGCCCAATTTTTCAATCATAGCTGCTGTTATATTATTATAAAATATGTTACAGGTGCAAAGAGATCTATTTTCAACATATGCATGCTGATAAATGGTTTTAAGTCCCACCCTTTCCAATTCTGATAATAATTTATCCAATATAAGCTTCTCCATTATTTTTACAACATGAAAGTAAACCTATGGGTCTGTATGGCTCTGAGTTTGTCCTACATACATTTCCCTTAAAGACAGGTTTAACAAGTGCATGTTTCCAATTATGATGAATCTCGTCATATTTATATGACCTAGTAAATAACAGATATAATGGCACTGTACGTTCATGCCGAAGTGTTCTCAGGTCATTACTAATTCTGTCTCTTCCCTGTGCTTTGCCTGGATCCAGTTTGTATAGTTCTTTTTCAGTGTAATCTAATTTGATTTTGGTCTCTTAGGTTATCTGGATGTCACTAGGACAATTTATCACGCTCTTCATGTGCCAAGCTGCTTTGCTTAAGATTTCGTAAATATATCTATAATCTGCTGTGTCTGAGAATACATTTTAGAATCTACTCACAGTTTATCAGTTTGTTTGTCTTTACTCCTATCACATCCTATGTATCTTTGAAATGGTCTCCTATAATGTTCAATGTATTTATATACATTTTCTTCAAATTTTTCTTGAACTTGACTCATGTTGGGAGGGATTCAGTAATGCCTACGTGATCATTTTTGACCATGTGTGCATCCGCAAATAGTTTGAGATTCACTAAACTCCATGTAGCGGTGCGCACTCATGTCCAAACACGGAAACTTCCACTGCATGCAAACTGCAGCATAAGTAGCTGAATTGTATGCTAATGAAGCAAATCAACATGGTGGAGCTTTTCAACAAACTGTAAAGCAACCATGTAGACTGCTCATGTTGGCCATGTTTTCGCAAGTTTTCCAAATACAGCCACAGAATGGCGTCTACATGGAAACAAGACCAAGCAAAAGGCCATAGATTTCTACAGAACACATCGTAACATGTAACCCCACACACATTATGACATTATCAGACGTGGTGGATGCTAGTAAATTAGATTAACAGTAGCAGCAATTTCTTTTCATGTGCCATGACATAAATGCAGCTTTGTTCCCCCACTCACAAATGAAGAATGTACTCATAACTAATGTAGATGGCTAAAAGTATAAACCCCATGAAACATACTATTCATATTGTCATTCAAGCATATGCAGTATGGATCTCATGGAATACAGTCAAATTGTTTCAGAACCTGCATTCCTCTGTGCAGATATATACCACAGTAATACACGTGACAGCAGACACTTATTTTACTTATATGTGTCCATTATTAAGTTTCTTTTCTTATTCTTCTCGTTTTTTAATAGCACTTTTTGCATTATGCGCCACATAGAACAAACAGTGGAAGCAGGAATGGCTGTCTTTATCTGGTTTGTGTGAAGCATGGTGGACCACCTAGGAAACAGACAGCCAAAAATAGAAAGCAGAAACATTCAATTAATGCCCTTGGCCAACATGAAAATCCAGCCTGGAGTACAGATGGTACTGGTTTCTAGTACAGAGTATGCAACATTTGTTTTACTTCTGTGACATTGCAGTTTACAGCAATGAAATGCAGAATAGACAACTGTTTCCTCAACATTCTTGTGGCAGGAGATGTAAGTATAGAACTGGCATACACATGGTCCTGCATATTCAATATAGTATTACTTTTACTGATAGAGTAATCTATGTATTATTACATTTATGACCAAATGTATGACTGCAGGTATACTGTGCACTGTAGTCCTGTAAATGTATTCCTGCTATCTGGACTGGCATGGCTTTAACTTTGGTGAAAAATGCATACACAACTGCCTGTACATGCAATTGCTTGCCACTGTTGCATTCTGCTTGGCAGACATGAGCAATGTGGCTTGCATTTGCACACTGCTTACCTACTCCAAACAGGTGTAACTCACATGCATGTACTCTTTAACCATCATGCTACACTTAAAGAAATCCCAGTCCCTCAGGGCCACACGCTCCAGGGATCTAAACCTGGTCATCACAATGAATAAAACATGCTGGAGGGATAGGTTCCTGACCCAGAGACTCCCCATACTCTGGAATAGACTGCCCATACATGTCAAGCTGAGGGCCTCTTTGGCCCTTTTCAAAAGAAACCTTGATGACTGGATGGGAGATAGGAAATTCACCCCAGGGATCACATCAGTCACTCTGCTAGACAGGGGACCAGGGAAATAAATATTCTGGGAAGAAATAGCCAGGGAATTGTTATGGCTAGGTTTGTATAGGCCCTAGGGCTGATAGCCTAGTACCAACATATGAATCTATCATGCAAATCTTCTGCTCAGTGCACTGTTGAACTGTATATCTCATGCTTTCTTATTGGTTTTTATTGTCCATTTCCTTTGTAGGACATAAAAGTACATCTGGAAACATTGCTATATATTCACACTGCATACATGTGTTGTTCCTCCCCCCCAGCAGTACAACCCTGGGGTCTCAGTATCTTTTTTACACACATATATCTACTCTACAAGTTGTAATATATAATGTCGTGTGCTCCCTCATGAACAGGGCCAGTTGGTGGTGCTGACAACGTTGCACTGATAAACTCAAACATCCAACTATATTCAATAAGGATACTTGTATTTGTACACAGTTAGTTTTCTACACACTCTAGTGCTGTTAGGCTACTGGCCTCATATGAAACTATGAATCTAGGTGCCTATGTAGGCCTCCCAACCTGTTACCCCAACATGGCCGGCTAAAGTTATCTACTACAAGTTCATCTGCAGCCATGTAAAAGTCAGACTTGTACAGTGGCATTTGTGTAAAGTACTGAGTTCTGTAGTCTGTGTATTTAGGTAGGGGTTCTATTCTCACTACAGTCAACTTGGTGTGTGTGTGTGTGTGTGTGTGTGTGTGTGTGTGTGTGTGTGTGTGTGTGTGTCTACTCAGCACATCCATTTCATGCAGCCCTCACAATCTCTTTTCTCCCACATAGCCTGCTGATGCCACCCACTATAAGTTGACCTGCAACCATGTACAAGTCAGACTTGTGCCATGGTGCTTGCATAAAGTGCTGTGTTTTGTAGTCTGTGTACTCGGGGGTTTTATTCTCACTGGAGTCAAGTGTGTGTGTGTGTGTGTGTGTGTGTGTGTGTGTGTGTGTGTGTGTGTGTGTGTGTGTCTGCTCAGCACATCCATTTCATGCAGCCCTCACAATCTCTTTTCTCCCACATAGCCTGCTGATGCCACCCACTATAAGTTGACCTGCAACCATGTACAAGTCAGACTTGTGCCGTGGTGCTTGCATAAAGTGCTGTGTTTTGTAGTCTGTGTACTCAGGGGTTTTATTCTCACTGGAGTCAAGTGTGTGTGTGTGTGTGTGTGTGTGTGTGTGTGTGTGTGTGTGTGTGTGTCTGCGAGCTGTTACTTGACATTACACAGAGCATTTTACACCAGCATGTGGGACACTGCTATTACCATACGCTCAAAAGAAAATGCTGATGTCAACAGCCATCAGCTATATCAGGGTATTACATACACCATCATCCCACCAGGGCATGATCAGACTCTGGCCTGGAGTCCAGGCAGATGTCACCTTAGGTTCATAGGTTCATAGGAGCTTACTAGGCTATTGGCCCTTGGGCCTTTATAAGCTTAGCCATGTTATACCCTTTTTCCTTTATTGACCAAGTTGTATGGTCTATATTTGCAGCACAAGTCTGTGATCAGCACCGACTGCTGTTATCCAAGAGGGACATAGGTGACCTCCCCAGAGTAACTTTACAGTCTCCCATACAGTTGTCTAACTTGTACTTAAATAGGGTCATTGATGAGCTCTGGTTTTATGTGAATTGTGAGTTTGTTCCAGAGGAGTGGCAATCTCTGTTAGACATATTTGTCTCTCCAGCATGTCCTGTTAATCTCACAGGCTAGGTTAAGATCCCTAGACCGAGTGAATCTTGTCTCATATGACTTGTGGATGTGCAGCATTTCCATTAGGGCAGGGTCCAAGATTGCTCTGTAGACCAGGCACAATTCACTTCTCAGCAGCCTATAAGATAGAGAGTACACTGACAGGGCCTTCAGTCTGTCCATGGAGGTCATGTGTTGAAGGCCCTGAATTTTTTGGGCGAGAAACCTCTGAGGTATTTTCAGCTGCTGTAGGTGGCTGGTGAGGTACATACAGAAGGGAGCATTGTACTCTATTACTGATTTAATGAGGGATGAATACAGGGGAGTTATAACATCCTTAACAGTAGAAGTGATGTACTTACTTATGAGATGTGCAACTTAGAAGGCCTTCCTTCCCACTGTGGACACATGGTGAGCAAAGTTAAGGTTTCTGTCAACCTGTGCTCCCAACTCTCTCACCACAGGATTTGAGCTAAGGAGAGTACTGTTAATATTGTAATTTGCAGGGACTTCCCCTTTGCCAAAAGGGATAACACTTTTTTTGCATTTAGTTTATGTACATGGATTTGGCACCAATCATTTGTCTGTTTTAGCCCTTTTTGTAGTATGTCAACATCATTGGGGGATTCAATGATTCCACCCAGTTTGCAGTCATTGGTGAACTTGGTAAGTCACACACCATCTATTTTCACCTGGATTTCTGAGAAATAGATTCCAAACAGTAGGGGGCCCAGCACAGATCCTTGTGGTACATCAGTGGTAACTGCTGTGCCGGTAGAGGTGGAATACCCAACTTTGACTGTATGCATTCTGTTGGTGAGCCAGTTTGCTACACATCTAGTGACATATGGGTTAATTCCCAGCTGTGTGAGTTTCTCAATGATGCCTGAGTGAGGGATTATGTCAAATGCCTTGGGTAAGTCAAGATAGGCTGTATGTACTGCTTTGCCTTCATCCAGGCCTTTGGTGACGTTCTTGAAGACGTCCACTAGGTTTAATAAGCATGATCTACTCTTAACAAAGCCAAATTGGGCTGCGTCAAGAGCTTGAAGGTCACCTATGTCTTTGTTGATAAGGTCCATGAGGATTCTCTCCATGTCCTTGCAGATAAGGCTGATTAGGCTTATCGGTCCATAGTTCCCAGGCTTGGTTGATGGACCATGTGTGTGCAAGAGAACTATGCTGTTTTCCACTCTGCTGGGACAAAGCCCGTACCTAGACTGTGGTTGAAGAGAGTGCAGTGGTTCCGCAATGTCCTGTTTTAGACCATTTAGTAGGCAGCCTGGGATGTTATCCTGTCCCATAGAGGCTGTGTTTTTGGCCATGGAGAATGTGGGTATGACCTCCTCTTTGGAGATACTAGGTAGAGGACTGGTGAAAGGTATGCTTAGGGGTATGTCTGGTGAGGATGGGGGTGAAGTTTGCGCCAGATCTGTCTGCTAGCAGGTTGGTGATGTCCTCAGGATCAGTATGAGTGGTACTGTTCACTATTATTTTGGCATCCCTTTTAGATTTCTGATGTAGCTAAAGAATGCCTCATAATTATCTTTAGCTAGGGATGCTAGTTTAGCTTTGTAATTGCCTTTAGAGGACTTTACAAGATATCTAATTTGTTCAAGCTGTAGAGGGTGACTTTCCTCTGCTGAATTAGTTCCATCTTGTTGTTAGATATTAGTTTCCTCCACTTGTTGTATAACCTATTTATGCTTGATGCCCACCAGGGTGGCTTGTTTTTTATCTGAGGACTTTGTTTTTATCTGTTCAGGTAAAGCAGAGTCTATACATTTGTATAGGTGTTGATACAGGGCATTTGTGTATACCTCTGTATAGCAGTCATTGTTGACAGTGGTAGCAGGGGATTTTCAACTATTTATGGCATCACTTAGAAAACTATAGTTTGCTTTGGAGAAATTATTCATCCTTTTTGCTGTTGGGGGCACTCAGGTATGATTGTTCATTCGAACGAGACTGAATTATGATCAGATCTTACCAGGGAGGGCAACACACAGGGGGTAGTGCAGAGACCCCCTATTTGGTTAGTACTAAGTATAGGACATTGGAGCCCCCTGTGGGGGTGCAGACTGTCTGTTCCAGAGTATTTGTATTAACAAAGTCCAGGAACCTTAGGGTGAGCATTTTTGGGCTCATATATGACACCCAGTCAATGCAAGGATAGTTGAAATTACACATGACCAAGATGTTAGACTGTATAGTGAGTGACTCAAGTAGGTCCAAGTAGGCAGAGTGGTTCTCATGGTTCACGGTGGGGGACCTATAGCTAACAATGATTTGGAAGGGGATTTTATATACAGTTAGTAGGACGTAGAGTAGTTATAGGGAGTTGTACTGGTTTGACCATTCTTGAGGTGTATTTCTCTTTAATGAAGATGTATACACCTCCACCTTTAGTTCTCTCATGCTCGTTTTGAGGTCTGAACGTGTGGAAGGCATTGTAGCCTTGCATAGCTGGTGGATATCTGGATCTTAAACAATGTCTCTGTAACTGCACATACATTGGCATCTATTAGGTAAGGAGTGCTTCCAGTGAGTGCAGTTTCTGATTTAGACTCCTTGCATTAAGCAGCATAACCTTGAGTTTGTCTCTAGTGGATTTTTGTTATGTTGGGAGTTTAGTTGTTAAGACATTGCCTAAAAAGGTACTATGGGGGATACAAGTACCTTTGTCAGTAACTGAAAGTCAAGAGGTGACAGGTGAAGACCATATCTGGCAAAGCAGTGTGGTATGTCAACCGTATCTTCCCAGGCTGACAAATATTGGATCCCCCTGGAATGACACCAGAAGCTAAACCAGTTGTTGAAGTCAAACATTATTTGTTTATATTGAGGAAGCATCCTGGATGAAGGTAGAATGCTGCTTAGGACTAGGGACATATCTGCATGGGACACACAGTGGGAGAGCTAAGTCATGTCTCTCTTCATATAGTCCAATGAGGTACATCTCAAGTCATTCACTCCAACATGGACTATGACAGAGCATAACGGTACTTGTTGCTGAGAGACTTGAGTGCGTGCATGATCTGATGGATCCTGGCACCTGACAGGAAGCTGACTGTGATCTTCTCCTTGTCCAGCCTAGTGAGGGGGACATTTGTGTGTCTTACTATGGAGTCGCCTATGACCAAAACATTTGTTTTTGAGGTGTTTTGGCTTAGGGGCATATTGGCTGAGACATTGTTGTGTGTATTATTATGTGTAGTATTTCTGTTTGGTTTGCAGTGTGTACAGTAGCTTTGTGCTTGAGAGGTCCGTGATCTTACATCTAGCGAGTACCTCAGCATATGTGGGTTTATGTTTTGCAAGTTTGTTATGTACAAAAGGTGAAGTGTGTGTGCTGACAAACTGATATCTGGTTTGTTATGTGAGAGAATTGATTCCAAATTCATAGTATAGATACATATCTCGGGTCTATATCAGATTATCGAAGAGGCATTACAACGAATGCCTCTTCATCGACATGAAAAGAGCGAACCACGAAATACGTGAACGGCCGAATCAGCGATTTTTTTTCCTAGGGAAAAAAATCACTTCGCCATCAGTGTACATTTGCTCCTTTCCCCACTGTAGTGCGATCTCAGAGTTGGTATATTTAGTTAGGGGGGTGTGGGGGCAAAGGCCGTCATACTGGGGGCTGTGGGGGGCACAACCCCCCCACTTTGAAGTATTTCTAGTAATATTTAGTTTCTGTCCGGATCAGTGATTTTTTCCCTAGGAAAAAAAATCGCCGATTCTGCTGTTCGCATAATTCACGGTTCGCTCTTTTTGTGTCGATGAAGAGGCATTCACTGTAATGCCTCTTCGATGATATAATATAGACCCATGTCTCTCACATATTGTATTTCTTTTATTTTAGAAGTAACTGGTTGTCAGTATACATGAGGTTATTGCTGCATTGCCTCAGGATGCCCAAGTCAATCAGACTGACTGGTGAAATGGTGAGAAACTGTCCATCCATTATGGCAGGTATATACTGTAGTAACTTAGTTTGGAGTGGGCTAGATGGACCAGGTTTTGCTATAAGGCTAACAAAAAGTGGCTATTCTATGGACGGCTAGGGGTAGAAAACTGCATCAATGCGTCACAATGCACAACTGAGTTTCTCGCAGGGCAGCAGTGCAATCTCTGTGCAGCTTTGGTAAACTGAGCACAAACCCACCCAAATATGATGCTGAAATGCAAGTAAAGTTAAACAATTTTAAAAAGTAAACAATGGGGAAAGGCCAAGACTGAGCCTTATTCCAGAAATCCCTAAATCAGATGGGTCCTTGGCTGTACACTTCTGCCATAAGGATGTGGGGGGGGGGGTCTTCTTAATGTAAGATGGCTTGTTTTAGTGTACAAATGATACCAAACAGTCTGGATTCAGCAAGCCTGAATCTAGCCTATGCTATAAAATGCAGAAGTACTAGAAATTCAAAGTGCAGAAAAATGACATCAAAACAGCTAAAAGGTTTAAATAAAGTAGCACGTTAGTAAAATACTCCCACAAAACCACAAAAAAAATTGGAAATGCTTGAAAAAACATGGGAAAAATTAACCAGTTACAACAATTTGTTAAAAAGTCAGCACCGACGTTGTCCATAGTACTATTTTGTACTTAAATAGGGTCATTGATGAGCTCTGGTTTTATGTGAATTGTGAGTTTGTTCCAGAGGAGTGGCAATCTCTGTTAGACATATTTGTCTCTCCAGCATGTCCTGTTAATCTCACAGGCTAGGTTAAGATCCCTAGACCGAGTGAATCTTGTCTCATATGACTTGTGGATGTGCAGCATTTCCATTAGGGCAGGGTCCAAGATTACTCTGTAGACCAGGCACAATTCACTTCTCAGCAGCCTATAAGATAGAGAGTACACTGACAGGGCCTTCAGTCTGTCCATGGAGGTCATGTGTTGAAGGCCCTGAATTTTTTGGGCGAGAAACCTCTGAGGTATTTTCAGCTGCTGTAGGTGGCTGGTGAGGTGCATACAGAAGGGAGCATTGTACTCTATTACTGATTTAATGAGGGATGAATACAGGGGAGTTATAACATCCTTAACAGTAGAAGTGATGTACTTACTTATGAGATGTGCAACTTAGAAGGCCTTCCTTCCCACTGTGGACACATGGTGAGCAAAGTTAAGGTTTCTGTCAACCTGTGCTCCCAACTCTCTCACCACAGGATTTGAGCTAAGGAGAGTACTGTTAATATTGTAATTTGCAGGGACTTCCCCTTTGCCAAAAGGGATAACACTTTTTTTGCATTTAGTTTATGTACATGGATTTGGCACCAATCATTTGTCTGTTTTAGCCCTTTTTGTAGTATGTCAACATCATTGGGGGATTCAATGATTCCACCCAGTTTGCAGTCATTGGTGAACTTGGTAAGTCACACACCATCTATTTTCACCTGGATTTCTGAGAAATAGATTCCAAACAGTAGGGGGCCCAGCACAGATCCTTGTGATACATCAGTGGTAACTGCTGTGCCGGTAGAGGTGGAATACCCAACTTTGACTGTATGCATTCTGTTGGTGAGCCAGTTTGCTACACATCTGGTGACACATGGGTTAATTCCCAGCTGTGTGAGTTTCTCAATGATGCCTGAGTGAGGGATTATGTCAAATGCCTTGGCTAAGTCAAGATAGGCTGTATGTACTGCTTTGCCTTCATCCAGGCCTTTGGTGACGTTCTTGAAGACATCCACTAGGTTTAATAAGCATGATCTACTCTTAACAAAGCCAAATTGGGCTGGGTCAAGAGCTTGAAGGTCACCTATGTCTTTGTTGATAAGGTCCATGAGGATTCTCTCCATGTCCTTGCAGATAAGGCTGATTAGGCTTATCAGTCCATAGTTCCCAGGCTTGGTTGATGGACCATGTGTGTGCAAGGGAACTTTGCTGTTTTCCACTCTGCTGGGACAAAGCCCGTACCTAGACTGTGGTTGAAGAGAGTGCAAAGTGGTTCCGCAATGTCCTGTTTTAGACCATTTAGTAGGCAGCCTGGGATGTTATCCTGTCCCATAGAGGCTGTGTTTTTGGCCATGGAGAATGTGGGTATGACCTCCTCTTTGGAGATACTAGGTAGAGGACTGGTGAAAGGTATGCTTAGGGGTATGTCTGGTGGAGATGGGGGTAAAGTTTGCGCCAGATCTGTCTGCTAGCAGGTTGGTGATGTCCTCAGGATCAGTATGAGTGGTACTGTTCACTATTATTTTGGCATCCCTTTTAGATTTGCTGAATTAGTTCCATCTTGTTGTTAGATATTAGTTTCCTCCACTTGTTGTATAACCTATTTATGCTTGATGCCCACCAGGGTGGCTTGTTTTTTATCTGAGGACTTTGTTTTTATCTGTTCAGGTAAAGCAGAGTCTATACATTTGTATAGGTGTTGATACAGGGCATTTGTGTATACCTCTGTATAGCAGTCATTGTTGACAGTGGTAGCAGGGGGTTTTCAACTATTTATGGCATCACTTAGAAAACTATAGTTTGCTTTGGAGAAATTATTCATCCTTTTTGCTGTTGGGGGCAGTCAGGTATGATTGTTCATTCGAACGAGACTGAATTATGATCAGATCTTACCAGGGAGGGCAACACACAGGGGGTAGTGCAGAGACCCCCTATTTGGTTAGCACTAAGTATAGGACATTGGAGCCCCCTGTGGGGGTGCCGACTATCTGTTCCAGAGTATTTGTATTAACAAAGTCCAGGAACCTTAGGGTGAGCATTTTTGGGCTCATATATGACACCCAGTCAATGCAAGGATAGTTGAAATTACACATAACCAAGATGTTTGACTGTATAGTGAGTGACTCAAGTAGGTCCAAGTAGGCAGAGTGGTTCTCATGGTTCACGGTGGGGGACCTATAGCTAACAATGATTTGGAAGGGGATTTTATATACAGTTAGTAGGACGTGGAGTAGTTATAGGGAGTTGTACTGGTTTGACCATTCTTGAGGTGTATTTCTCTTTAATGAAGATGTATACACCTCCACCTTTAGTTCTCTCATGCTCGTTTTGAGGTCTGAACGTGTGGAAGGCATTGTAGCCTTGCATAGCTGGGGGATATCTGGATCTTAAACAATGTCTCTGTAACTGCACATACATTGGCATCTATTAGGTAAGGAGTGCTTCCAGTGAGTGCAGTTTCTGATTTAGACTCCTTGCATTAAGCAGCATAACCTTGAGTTTGTCTCTAGTGGATTTTTGTTATGTTGGGAGTTTAGTTGTTAAGACATTGCCTAAAAAGGTACTATGGGGGATACAAGTACCTTTGTCAGTAACTGAAAGTCAAGAGGTGACAGGTGAAGACCATATCTGGCAAAGCAGTGTGGTATGTCAACCGTATCTTCCCAGGCTGACAAATATTGGATCCCCCTGGAATGACACCAGAAGCTAAACCAGTTGTTGAAGTCAAACATTATTTGTTTATATTGAGGAAGCATCCTGGATGAAGGTAGAATGCTGCTTAGGACTAGGGACATATCTGCATGGGACACACAGTGGGAGAGCTAAGTCATGTCTCTCTTCATATGGTCCAATGAGGTACATCTCAAGTCATTCACTCCAACATGGACTATGACAGAGCATAACGGTACTTGTTGCTGAGAGACGTGAGTGCGTGCATGATCTGATGGATCCTGGCACCTGACAGGAAGCTGACTGTGATCTTCTCCTTGTCCAGCCTAGTGAGGGGGACATTTGTGTGTCTTACTATGGAGTCACCTATGACCAAAACATTTGTTTTTGAGGTGTTTTGGCTTAGGGGCATATTGGCTGAGACATTGTTGTGTGTATTATTATGTGTAGTATTTCTGTTTGGTTTGCAGTGTGTACAGTAGGTTTGTGCTTGAGAGGTCCGTGATCTTACATCTAGCGAGTACCTCAGCATATGTGGGTTTATGTTTTGCAAGTTTGTTATGTACAAAAGGTGAAGTGTGTGTGCTGACAAACTGATATCTGGTTTGTTATGTGAGAGAAGTGATTCCAAATTCATAGTATAGATACATATCTCGGGTCTATATCAGATTATCGAAGAGGCATTACAACGAATGCCTCTTCATCGACATGAAAAGAGCGAACCACGAAATACGTGAATGGCCGAATCAGCGATTTTTTTTTCCTAGGGAAAAAAATCACTTCGCCATCAGTGTACATTTGCTCCTTTCCCCACTGTAGTGCGATCTCAGAGTTGGTATATTTAGTTAGGGGGGTGTGGGGGCAAAGGCACTCATACTGGGGGCTGTGGGGGGCACAACCCCCCCACTTTGAAGTATTTCTAGTAATATTTAGTTTCTGTCCGGATCAGTGATTTTTTTACTAGGAAAAAAAATCGCTGATTCTGCTGTTCGCATAATTCACGGTTCGCTCTTTTTGTGTCGATGAAGAGGCATTCACTGTAATGCCTCTTCGATGATATAATATAGACCCATGTCTCTCACATATTGTATTTCTTTTATTTTAGAAGTAACTGGTTGTCAGTATACATGAGGTTATTGCTGCATTGCCTCAGGATGCCCAAGTCAATCAGACTGACTGGTGAAATGGTGAGAAACTGTCCATCCATTATGGCAGGTATATACTGTAGTAACTTAGTTTGGAGTGGGCTAGATGGACCAGGTTTTGCTATAAGGCTAACAAAAAGTGGCTATTCTATGGACGGCTAGGGGTAGAAAACTGCATCAATGCGTCACAATGCACAACTGAGTTTCTCGCAGGGCAGCAGTGCAATCTCTGTGCAGCTTTGGTAAACTGAGCACAAACCCACCCAAATATGATGCTGAAATGCAAGTAAAGTTAAACAATTTTAAAAAGTAAACAATGGGGAAAGGCCAAGACTGAGCCTTATTCCAGAAATCCCTAAATCAGATGGGTCCTTGGCTGCACACTTCTGCCATAAGGATGTGGGGGGGGGGTCTTCTTAATGTAAGATGGCTTGTTTTAGTGTACAAATGATACCAAACAGTCTGGATTCAGCAAGCCTGAATCTAGCCTATGCTATAAAATGCAGAAGTACTAGAAATTCAAAGTGCAGAAAAATGACATCAAAACAGCAAAAAAAGAATAAAAAGTTTAAATAAAGTAGCACGTTAGTAAAATACTCCCACAAAAGTGTAGACAAAAAAACCTTACAAATGTTAAATAACTAGTTTGGAACACAGGTGCTTAAACCAGAACAAAGACACTTAGAACAACAGGCATAATAAGTCTTCAACCAGCAATTCCCAGCTTAGATGGGCAGAGGCTACCCTTTGCCCCCACAAGAGTGTAGACTACAAAGATTCTCAATGTAAGACAACTGGCTTGAAGACCAAGTGCTTAAACCAAAACTAAGTGGCTTATAATAACAGTTACAATGTAATTAGATACCAGACAGATTACAGTGACGTCTTTTAATCTATCCAAATGCATCATGGCATGGTCAGTAGCCCATGTGTTATCTGGATGAGAAAGCCCTGGGTTCTGTTCAGCTGCTGCATGTGTCTTGCGAGGTTCATACAAAAGAGACCATTATACTGTATTACTGTTCTGATGAGTTTGACTATAGTGCTGTCATACAATCCTGAGATTAGAATGTGATGGTGTGTCTTAGGATGTGCACCATATGTATGTACTGGAAAATTATTAAAGAGAAAATTAGAAATTAATGAGACATATTGCAGTTCCTGACTTCACAACCCTTACAAGAGAATGCACTAGAAAGTATTGACATGATGATGCTGTCCACGGTATAACTTGGCAAGACAAATATAAGTGACAGGTACAATTATCAATTTAACAACACAAATGCAGATATACTAGGCACTAATATAGATATACACCCTGTGTATCAGACACAAAGCTTTTGTAACCCTGAATCCAAAAGATAGAAAACAAGGATATGGCACAGTTATCATCACTTGCACAGGGTGTTGTGTGTGTGGGGGGCCTAGACTGACACAAAAAGTTGGTGAGTGTATGTGAGTAAGAAAGGAAAGCAGGCAGGCTGAACCATGTAACTGTTATGTATGTATGGGGTCCTCCATGTGACAGTGGTGTGTGAGAGTCTGAATGAACACAGTCAAACTCAAGTGTTAGCTCTATGCCTTGGTATGTCAGACAGGTGTGCGCCATGCATTGTAGAGTTGGCATTTCATCTTTGTTACCCCTGACCATGAGAACTGGCTCTGCCAGGAGTTGCACTAGCATATCCACACCCAAGGTCAAAGGCAGTGCTGCTACCTGAGTGTGACTGATGTCTACTGGACGTGCTGCCTTCACAGGAATGCCCAGGACCATGATCTGCCATGTCAGGCTGTGGACAGCACACTCACTGATGGACCAATGGAAGTAATGCCACTATGGGAGCATGACCGGGCATGGCCACATTGGCTGACCTACATCCATAAGGATGATGTTACCCTTCCAGCAGATGTTCCATCACAGACACTGCTCATTCAATGATAGACACCCCTCAGTCCATCACAGACACCCCACGTTCCAATGTGCCATTCATTTAATCCAGTGAATCAGCAACTTGGTGGAGGCAGTCATGCATGTCAGCCTGTGCCACATCTACAAATCTGAATATTTGTCTCTCTGAGCATACGTGTGGCTCCTTGATGACCCTAAACATACATTGAGTGACAGATGAAGAGACACCTACACCAGATGGAAGAGGGACAGTAGGCCCCCTCCGAGCACTCCTGTCAATCCTCCTGCATGGCGGCTCACCCACACTTGGGCTACAACCAGACTTAACAGGCACTGTAACCACAGTAGCCACATTTCCCTGATCAATGTCCTTGCACACTAATTGTCCAATATCTGTCTACTCACTGGACTGGGTAAGCAGAGGCCTACTGGCTGTGTCTGGAGAAAATGAAGGGGGTGGATGGATGTCAACATCTGTGTCAGATTCAACCTCTCCACCATCATCATCAGTGTCTGATGAGACACTGACATCAAGTGGCACAGGGCCCACACTCCCACTATCATGATCACCTATGATATAAAGGAAGAAACACAGGCATACATTAATACCTGCACTACTATAGTGTAATATATGCTAAACTAACAGTGCTGCCACTGTTACAGACAGTACAGCAGTGCACACAACAGACCTAAAATGACACATTATGACCTAAAATGACACATTATGATATTTCTTTAAATTGATCTGCAGTACTGGCTTACCATCTGCAGGAGGCATACGTCTCTGGATTCCTGATGGTCCTGAAATAAAATAGGCAACAGGTAAGGGCAACATCATTACATTTAACAGTAAAATAGGGGGTACTACATGTACTCATCTGCATCTGCATTAACTGTACATTCAAGAAGAACGTGGCTGACAATTCCAAACTGAGCTTATCATTGTAGTAATCCTCAACCCCCCCCCCCCAATAAAAAGACATGATAGAGAAGTAACTTTTATTTCAATTGTTTTACTATGCAACTGTATTCAACTGGTCATATAACAAAGCCAACCTCGAAGCTCCTATTGGGACTCAGAAGGAGTGGTACCCACAGCAAGTACATTCTCTGGTTCACTGTGCTGTGAGCTTTCATGTTGGAGGATATTAACCAGGAACTCTTCACTGGGGTTGAGCGGTGGTTCTGTAGCAGGCCCTACCCCAGTCACCCTCTGGTCTTGGGCAACAGCAGCTGCTCGCCTCTGTGCAGAGGTAATCATGTCAGTGGCCCTGTGGCACACCTGTTCATATGTCCAGCTGTAGACACCTACAAAATGTTGGCAACAATCTGCTGTCATACTCGTAGCCTTTCTTGTTTATTGGGCCAACCCCTTCCAAGCAGAAGTGCCCCATGTTGATGGAGAGCATCAACAATGATATTGTTCTCTGCTTAACTGAAAGGGTGCTCTACCTCACTGACATTTTGTGTCCTAAAAGAGAACAGAATGATAATACACAAAAGTATCACAGAACTATAAAGTAACTGTTTCCAGATAAAACAGTAAAGGTAGGCATTTAGTAGTACCCACTGGAAAAACATAAAACAGTCTACAGATGTGAAATACCAACAATAGGCAGGATGCAAAACAAGGAGAGTAGCAAGAGCAACATATCATTGTATGTGCCATAGCAGTAACTCAACTGTATTCCCCCAAAAAGAACAGTCCATTCTAGTTTGTGACATAACAATAACTTTTATTTGCTCCCCCCACCCACAAAAGAACAGGGACATGAAACATTTTGCTAATAACTAAGAAGAGGAATGCAGGAACATATGTAGGGATCACCTGGACAAAACAGCTGGTTCAGATATTATCCCAGGGAGTGTACACAGGCATTTTCAATATATCTCTCAGCCAGGAAAAAGTGCTCAAATGCTTCAAGACCACTGACATCATCCCTCTGCCCAAGAAACATCTCCAGCATCATTAAATGATTACCAGCCAATTGCACTTACCTCAGTGGTGATGAAGTGTTTTGAAAAAATGGTCAGGGATCACATAGCATCCTGCCTACCTGCTACATTTGATCCTTTACAATTTGCATACAAGCCAAATCATTCTAATGCAAATGCCTTAGCTTTAACACTTCATCACACCTTGGAATACCTGGAAAATAAGGACTATTACTTATGCATGCTGTTCATAGACTTCAAGCTCTGCCTTTAGTACAGTAATTCCACAACTGCTAAGCTGAGTAATCTAGGCATAGAAAACAAAATATGAAACTGGATCCCTGACTTCCTGACTGAAAGGCCACAAATACTTTGAGCAGGAAAACATCACTTAAACAGCATCACCCTAAACACTGAGATCACACAAGGTTGTGTACTCAGTCCACTTCTTTTCACAATTCTAACACGTGACTGCACAGTTATGCATCAGTCAAATAGAATCATCACATTTGCAGAAGACACCACAGTAATCAGCCTTATCAAGAAGGAAGACGAGGGGGGCCTACAAAGGAGGAGGTGAACCAACTCATTCATTGGTACACTGACAACAACTTAGCACTAAATGTTGGGAAAATCAAGGAAATCCTCATCAATTTTAGGAAGGAGAATAAGCCACACACCCCTATCATCATCAGTGGTACAGTAGCGGAGAAAGTAAATTCCTAGGGGTACATATCTTGTGAGACCTAAGTTAAGCCACAAACACTTCCTACCTTATAAAGAGAGACCAACAACATCTCCACTTCCTTAGGAGACTTTTTAGAGGTAACCTCCCACCACAGGTCCTACTTACCTTCTACAGAGCCATGATTGAGAGCGTACTGACAAACATCATTGTCTGGTATGGAAATTGCTCTCAAGCTGATCAGAAGGCACTGGATAAGATCATTAAACAGGCCATAAAAATCATTGGCTCCAACCTTCAATCCCTACAAGACATATATTCAAACAGATGCTATGGTAGACTCCAAAAACTATTGAGGGATCTACACCATTTGGCTTATGGACTGTCCATACTCCTGCCAACAAGGAAGCACTACAAAAGCGTTAGATGCAGGACACCCAGATTCTGTAACAGCTCCTTCCTACACACTGTCAGACTGCTGAACAACAAACCCATAGCCTAACCTGTTCAATAGGTAAAACATTATTTATGTGCAATATGCCATTATTATTTACATACTGTTATATATCCTTATATTTCTACTGAGTCTATTCCTGTTGTTGTTGTATTTGTTTGTTTCTGCTGTAAAATGCTTTAACATTTATTTACTTTATTTATTTTTAGCATCTTTTTTATTTCTATTTTTAGTATTTTAAATGATTAAATGTAATCTATCTTCCTTCTGTAAACAATAAGGTTTACTTTGACTTTGCCTTTGACTAATAAAACATCTTTGAAATGCTAAACCTGCTTTCAAAGGACCTGTCCCTGAAACATTTGTACATATGTACCACACAGCTTTCTACTTTCATGTATTGTCAATCATGTGTACCTCTGAAATGGCTTGGCAAACATGACCATGCCATCAGTACACTTCTAACTAATGCATACAGATAAAAGTGTAAAAGCCTTTGCTTCACATTATTAAATAATATGTTGCAAGATATGCATTATGTAGGTAACAAATGGGAGCATACCTCTTGGAGTTCAATACTCCTCTGTAAAGATATCTTTGGAACAAATTGGCTTTTGTGAAGTCCTGCAGACATGTAGCAAGTGTCCTTACCATCTGTTTCACTAGCTACCCATTTGCCTTTTTATAGTGCAGTAGAATATTAATGGAATGCATCTGTCTTAGCCTGTGTTTCAGAGATGCTAATTACAATATAAACAGCTGAACTACATGGTAAGCAAACAATCTGGTGGAGCTATTCAACAAGTTATAAAGGAACCATGTACACTTCATGCTGTTTTTTCCTGTGGATTTAAAAAATAATAGAGTACAGACACATAAAGGCTACAAAGGCAGAATGTTAGGACCTGCTGCTGCTTAATTCCATTTGCATGTGCTATGGACTGCAGGCAATGCTGCTGCTGCCAACAGGCCTAGGCTGAGAAGGAGAAGAGTTTTCAAGCTACATTTAACTTATCACAATATACATGACATGGACATTGTAGAATGCTACAGGGTGGACAGGGCACACTAGATGAACTCTGTGATCTCTGCCAGCCTCAACTCAGAGCCAGAGCCTTTATCTCCCCATGTATTGACTGTGTACTGTTTGCATCACAGTCAGCCCTGAACTAACACTGTGGCAACTGCTGCATTTACAAGCTAAGTCCTGAAGATGTATTGTAATGTATAATAATATTATGGCATATCCTTGTATTTTATCACTTGGTACAGTAAACAAGTAAAAGGTGGGAGATTTGTACATAACTTTACGTAACATGTGACAGCAGACAGTTATTTGACTTGTATGTGCCCATTAGCAAGAAGTAAGACTCAGGAATCAAAGATTCAGACGTTCGTACCTCTCCAAAGTACTGATGATCACTGCATGCCCTCAATTTAGCACCATAAGTTTGCAATGGGAAATCATAACAGGGAGAAGTTAGAAAGTAATGAGACAAATTGCAGTTTCTGACTTCACAACCCTCACAAGATCAAAAAGGCAAGATGCAAAACATGGAGAGTAACAAGAGCAGCATATCCTTGTTTGTGCCATAACACTAACTCAGCCTGGGTCCACCCCCTCAAAAGAACAGTATACCCTTGCATGTGCCATAACTGAAGCCCACCTTTGCACCCCCCAAAAGAAACAGTAGTGCTTGTTTGTACCTTCAATTGATGGTAACTGCATATCATAGTATTCCCAGTTAATATCCTCACGCATTTTAAGGTAAATGATATAGACTGGCTTACATACTACATGTCTCTGAGTACTGGCCAAATAACTGATAAATGACCAAGAAACACAGAAAGGTAAGACAGTGCTCTATATTTGTAAAGAATAATCATAGCAGGTTGTGTGATCACTAAGTTCACTACATCCAATATATTAAATATAATACGTTTACAAATAAGGTTATGCCTTGATATCAGTGTAAATTCAGGTGCACTTGGTTGTGTGAGGAATTACTTTGTTTCTTTGCTGCACAATTGTTTGTGTGGCAAAGATCGATAAGGCACCCATACTGTTTTCTGAAGGTGTATTGGAGTGAAAGTTGGAATCCAGACCTATGTAGGCATATTTCTTGTTTACTAACAGTTTCTACTGTGTATGTCATAGATTGATTTTCCTCATTTCTTTTTCTCAGTTTTCTAATTTTTTTTTAATATTACGGATGGTGTTTGCACAATGTGCCATGTAGCACAAACATGTTTGGCTATGCTCATCTGGTTTGTGCATACAGTGGCAGTGCACAAAGTGGTCAGATGGCCTACCCTGGCAGCAGACAGGCCCCAGACAGCCACAAACATAAACTGGATGCATTCAATTATGACTGTTGGCCATTGCACAAACACATTTCCTGGCAGTGCGCACTTTCGCGCACCATGTTTGTGGGATGGTAAGTGATACACAACACTTTCAAATGTAGCAAAACGTGCTCACTCGCAGTAAGTGAGATACCTGCAATTGGTGGGAAAACATCATTCTTCATTGGTCTTGATCTGTGGTAGGTATGGCAGGCATTCATGAAGGGGTTTTGAGAATCTGTGCTCAAAGATGGGGTGTCCAGGAGTCCAAAGTGTTTGTTGGACTCCTAGTAAATGAATATGGGCCCAGGCTTTTGCTGAGAGGCTATTGTGGCTCAGAGTACAAGTCAGAGGCATGGAATAGTCTGGCCCGAGGTTTGACCAGTGCTACCAGTATCCCCTGCATTGATGAACAATTTAGGAATCACTACAGAGACCTATGGATGAGGAAGAGGGATACCCTCGATCATTGGGTCAAGGAATGTAGGACTGGGGGCACCCCACAGATGTGTACTGAGACTACTTGTAAGAGTTAAAAAGCTGGCTATAGTCAGGATTGATATTCATAATGGCATTCTGTTCTGTTTTTTTCTGTAGCTGTCAGTGACCGAGAACTGAATGCATGAACCCATGCCGCTAGATTGGCATGCATGTGAGAAGCATGTGGTATATATGCATCTGAACACTACAGTTATTTTAGCATTAAGAGTAAAGGCACATTTATTGGTTTATTATACAGTTGTATCAAATTGAGCATTCATCTTTCCACTGTAACAAGAAAGTATGCATGCATTATTCTGGAGGCCAAAACAACAACTTACTATTAGACAGTAGTTAGCTATTCTGGGTTCAAAAACCACACTTCCCAAAGATATAGTACTGCTAAGTTTTCATCGATATTGCAATATAACATCAGAGCTCTAAAGCAGTGGCAGCCATGGCCTGCTGAAAACTGTAATCACTATAACTGGAACATGCATATGTGCAATATATGCACACATCAAGGATTGCTTGCTGCAATCTGTAGTATACTGTGCATATGTTAGGAGCTGGGTAGTCTTAACAGTATAAAATGTCTGGGTAAGGTAAGCTGGGCAGGTGAAGAAACAATTCCAGACAGACAAGACAAACAAGACAAGAGACAGGGATTGTGTGGACACAAGCGGTGGGTGAACACCATGGTTGGGGAGAGGGTGGTAAACCCAGGTTCCATGCACATCAAGCTGGTTAACAGTGAGAATCTAGTCCTCACAAAGTGGACTGTCATTACAGGCTGTAGTGCTCAATGTCTGCGTCTCCTACGTGTACTCTGAATGAGGTTTGAGAGCAGATGCTCCATCCAGCATAGGAATGCACCCACCGTGCAGCACACAATCCTACGCATCATCCCTGGCACTTTCTCTTGGGTGATAAAGTCACCACCTCCACCACTGGTCTTGGAGGGAGCCACAGGCCTATCCTCCTGGACAGAACTACCTGAGGGGCCAGTTAGTGCAGGGGCAGCTGTGGGGGTGCTACCAGTTTGCGTACCAGATATGCTGGGCAGTGGTGTTGTAGCTGGTGGAGTGGGGGCAGGAGGATCCCATGGGACAGGCCTACCCTGCTGTGCTGTGGGAAAAATAAAAAAATAAAAAAAAAAGAGAAGATAAGGGTTAGGGTGATAGAAAAACGGGAGAACATTAATAACTTTATATGTGACATACAAAGCACTGATACAATTATTTGACTTTATTCTGTTACCTTTACTTTTAACACTACAAACTTCTAACAAATTTTTTCATTACTTTTACGACTACCCCGTTCACAACATAGGCACACAGATTGCAGCCACCAGTCTTTGATGTGTGCATATATTGCACATATCTGTGTTCCAGTTATACTGATTACAGTTTACAGAAGACCATTTGTCCAACTGGTATGGAAGTCTGAAGCTACATTGCAATAATGATGAAATGTATATTTCGGAAGTGGGTTTTTGAACCCACAACCGCTGACTACTCTCTAATGCTGTACTGTTATTTTGTTATACAGACTACTGCATGCATACTTTCCTTTCACAGTTTAGAGATGCATGTTCACTGTTATTTGAGAACATGGAATTGTTGCTTTGGGCTACAGACTAAGGAATGCATACTTTCTTTTACAGTTGAGATATGCATACTCAGTTTGATACAACTTCATTAAATATTAGCTAAGCAGTCCTTAACTTTTAATGCTACTAAATTACTAAAAAAATTACTATTATTAAATTACTATTTAGAACAGTTCTGTTCTCATGCATACATGCCACATGTTTCTCACATCCTTAACAAACGTGCGACATGGGACCTGAGATTCAAAGCTCACTCCATGGTAGCTGTGGAAAAAAACAACAGAACAGAATACCATTATGATTATCAGTCTTGACTATATTCAGCTTTTAACTCTTACAATTACTCATTGAAATTGATACTTACACATATGTAGAGTGTCCCATCATCCAATGGTTGAGTGTATCCCCCTTCTTTCTCTGGAGGTCATCAAAGTGATGTCTGCATTTCTCACCAATGCAGGGGATACCTGTAGCACTGGTCAAAGCCCTGGTAACACTATTCCAGGCTTCAGACTTGTATTCTGAGCCTGAATAGTCCCTCTGCAGCAACTGGGGCCCATGCTCCTTAACTTGGAGTCCAACAAAGACTTTGGACTCCTGAACACCCCACCTTTGTGCCTGAAAGTGCACTCCCTCACCAGTAACACCAGACATATGTACCATAACTCAAGCTATAGAGCATTTCCTGCCAATTGCATTTTGTATCCTGATGTTTTCCTGCCAAATGTACATCTCTCACTTACTAAGAGTGTGCACGTTTTAGTTTTGCAACATTTGAAAACATTGCTTATCATCATACAAACAAGGTAGCTGAGGGTGTGCACTGCTGGGCAATGTGTCTGTGAGATGCTAAGCGATGTGCAACAGTTACAAGCACTACAATTTCAAGATTATATGGTATATGGCAGAAAGTTGATGAAATATTGGGCAAAACAAATTGAGCTGATTAGTTCGCACAGCATCTTATATAAATTGCATATTGTATATGGAAATGTGATGTTATAGATTGTATACTTAGCATACCTCTCAACCTGGAAACATCAAAAATCTGGACAAGGCCAGTGAAAAATAGGTACAAATCTGTATGCTGATTAGCATAAAATTTGCATACATAATTGTGCAATGTGGGATACAAACTTTAAACTGAAGAACAGACAAAATAATATGGCACCACTGACCAGAGTCCCCCTGCAGCCATTCCAATGTCCTGTTACCTGGCTACATCACCCCATTTACCATAAACAGTAATGTGTGCATACTGCTTTACTTCTACAATGATTTGGAGTTTTTTTTTTTTTTTTTTACATTTTATAGCCCAATGCACAAACACCAATAGATATCTGATAAACAAAGCAATACCGTCTCACAATGAAAATAGATTTGGCATTAAAACTTCTGCGCCTGAAACTCATTCATTGAAAAACCCACACCACATCCAAAGAAAATGCATCTGGGCATTGGTGGATAAAGATTACCTTTTTAACAATAAACCTTCCTGACTTTACTAAATTATATTCCTTGTGTAATACAGCACACTTGTTAGAGCACATTTTAAATTTGTTTGACCATTTTTCCAGTAGGCAATGAAACAAAATGCATGACCAATAAATGACAAAACTGCCCAATTCAGAATATTTCCATCATGTCTACTTCCACACACACACAATACATATACATATTATATAAATAAAATAGAATGACAGGAGTGTAAGCCATAAGTATCTTGCATAGCTATTTTCAATTTCAGTATTTATTTTTTTTTGGAGGGACAGACACATTTTAAACATTGCTTGTATAATTTGAAAGTTGAATAAATGCATCACCACCATGCATTTCACCACTTGAAACCAGGACCCTGTCCACTACAGTCAAAGCAGTATATCATTGTGCTAAATCAACAGTTTCCTGAAAGATAGGAAGACTGAAATTTAAATGGCTATCATTTAGTGAATTCAGTTCTCACTTCTTACCATAGCTGTCAACCTCTTAGCAAGAAAAACCTGGAAAAACCAATAATGGTGGAATACAGAATTCAGTTCTCACCATACATAGCTCTCAATGTCTTAGCACAAAAAACCTAGACAAAGCCAGTAATGGGGAATACAGCTCAAAAATAGGGACATGTTTCAAATACTGATCTTATAAATTTAGAAAATTGCTAGAATAAGGTTGTTACCACTGATTTTCTTAAGAATATGAAGTCTGAAATTCAAATGCCTGTCATTTAGTGACTTATCACTCAGTGATTTGCCACAAAAATCCTAAAAACCACAGATTTTATGAGGAAAAGAACAAAATATGAGGTATAAACTCACAAGTGGTGGTAGCTAGCTCTTTTACCTGTACCCAACATACAGGGTTTGAGCCTGAGTACCTCTAGCCACCTACACACACACCTTGATGGAGTTATACAGCCATCTTGAACACGCTACCATAAGATTCAGGCTCTACACATAATCACTGCTCAAATGCCAGGATTATAGTTCACATCAGTGGCAGCTCTGGGACTATTGTAGTAATTTCTATAAGGTGTTCAGGGGTGTATGTTTATATAAGTTTGGCTATGTCCCACCCTCTTTCACCCCCCCAAAAAAAGGTTGTAGACCACACTGATAAAGTGCAAGTACAAAGAGTTGATCCAGTGTGCCGTAATGAAGATAATACTCCCATGATGCATAGTAAATCAGACATTCAGCTAGTGGATGAAATCATCATTTGAGTGTTAGTTTACATTTTCACAGGAAGGTTGAGAAATCTGATCTCACCATAACTGATACCTTCTGGCACCTTCACTGAAAACTGGCACCTTCACTGAAAACTGGCACCTCCACTTTTTTTGTTAAGAGCTGTTGCTGAGCCTTCCAGTAAAAATTGTAAAAGATGCATTAACTACACCGTCAACAATGTCCAGTACCTTCATTTCTATCCCTATCTCATGTATTTCATACACTGTTTCCCCTTCTCATAGCACAGTTGAGTCACTGTAATGACTTCATTTTCTAAAATAGAACTCTCTATCTTTAGTACTTCTAGAGCAAGCTAGAGAAAGACATGCATCTGCTAGATTTCAGAGTTGCACAGTGTTCTTTCTAACTTTAAGCAGTGATATCACAAAGGTTTGCATTTCTTACACCTTATTGAAAACATAGTGGGCAATATCCTGTCTCCTCTTCTTGTGTTGCTAGATAGTTTGGCAGAGGCTTTTAAATGCTATCCAGAAGTTATATTCCATGGTCTATTTCCCCTCAACAGCAGGAGCTTCAGTTTTGTGATTTCTAGCAAAAAGCAAGGAAAACTGCAGCTGTAATTTTCCAAATCTAGATTTCCCCATACTAACATTGCAAGAAAGGCCAATCAGGAAACCTAAAACACTTGCACTTACAAAATACAGCCGAATTAAAACCAGCAGTTCTTGAAAGCCAAACAGAAGCAGTGAAGCCTAAAACACTTGCGACTTGCAAAATACAGCCAGAATTAAAAGCAGCAGTCTGCAACTTGCTCCCTTGAAAGCCAAACAGTAAAACCCAAACACTCGTAACTTGCAAAATACAGCCAGAGCCAGAATTAAAAGCAGCAGTCAGATACTTGCTCCCTTGAAAGCCAAACAGTAACAGTGAAGCCTAAAACACTTGCAAAATACATTCAGAATTAAAAGCAGCAGTCATTTCCAATACCTTAAGCTCTATACCTTGAAAAAGCAGTAGCTGACACACTCCTGAAACTGTTCACAAGAAGATAAAAAAATACTTGCAAAAGACGATAAAGCAGTACAGTACCCACACTTGCAGCATTTGTAGTCCTTAATATTATCACTTATCAATTATCGCCATATGTCAGATAAGGGTTTAAAACTAAACTTGTTTAAAACAGTGTCTTTCAAATAACATATGGCTCAGCACATACCTTTAAATTGGTATTTCTCAAGTAAGAGGGGTGGCAGGTCTCTATCTTTACCTGTACACTGTGTCTCTCAGATAAGTGGCTTGGCCCACCTGCGTCCTGCAAAACGCCTCCATCCTGTACCAGTACCATAGAAAAGTTCCGATGAGCAGGCGCGATCAACGCATTTCAAGAAAAACACCTTAATCTTAAGCTCCTGCTCCACAGTCCACATAAAACGACAGGCTCCAGCTCAAAACAGCAGCCTAACTTCCTTACAGCCCAGCCAGCATTTTAAACAGAAGCCCGCTTGAACAGTCCAGCCGAAATGTGAGCAGAGCTCAATTCGATAGGCTAAATGTAAAAATAAATTGGAAATAAATCGGCAATGATGGGGGTGTCACTCGGCAATCGTGCCACCCCATCATTTGGACCCCAAAACGGATGGTTGGGAGGTTTGATACTTAGGCAATTGTATATAGTTTTTATGTAAATGGCTGACTAGTTGATTATGTTATATTATTTTATGTTTCACTATTTATGGTTCACTCTGTTTGAAGATATGGAAAATGTTTTAATAAAAATTTCTTTGGGTAAAAAAGATTATTTGGTCTACAGGCACTTGTGTAAATGTGCTAGTCAAACTGACTATGTCTACAGTTCTCCTACACTTACAGCTATTGCCACAAGAAGGTTGCACTTCATTGCTATAATCTACAATCTCACAAAAGTAAAACAAAATTTGCACACCTTGTACTAAAACCCTGGACCATCTGCACTCCACGTCTATACTTAACACCTGCTACCACAGGATTAGTGGCATGATATGCCCTATCTCAATATTCATTGTAAACTTCTCGCTGTTATTCACAGCACAATGCCGCTTACCATGTTTGTGCGATGGCCAATAGTATTAATTGGATGCATCTGGTTTATGTTTGTGGCTGTCTGGGTCCTATCTGCAACCTGGGTGGTCCATTCTTCCAGTTTGTGCACTGCTGTGTTTTGCTTAAACCAGGTGAGCACAGTGAAACACATTTGCAATAAGTGGCCTAAAAAAAAT
Source organism: Protopterus annectens (assembly GCF_019279795.1). Lineage (NCBI taxonomy): Eukaryota > Metazoa > Chordata > Ceratodontiformes > Protopteridae > Protopterus > Protopterus annectens. The sequence continues at coordinate 473,947,713 of NC_056731.1, forward strand.
GGAGACATATTTGAAATGAAGACAGTCTATGGCAGTGTCCCAAACAAATTTTAATGAAGAAACCTCAAGTACGGGAAAAGCAAAAGCAACTGCCACGATATCCTACAATCTGCTTTCACAGTCAGCAACCTTACACGGAAATGGTTTCTGCATCATATCTCCCAACTGTCCTGAATTTTGCAGAATGCCCAGATGTTTGCATCATATTTTAGTAAGTTCCTTGTAAACTGTGTTGTTTTCTGGAAAATCACTGAAATTTGAAGTCAATGCATAATAACATACATTTCCATTTCATATTTCATATCCTTCAGAAAATGTATGCTAACACACATCCCATTATTCTGCCTACTTTCTTATGTTTATAGGAACAATTTGATAAATCTGTTCGTATTTTTGGTCTTTTGTCCCCACATTATTTTAGTCTTTGTCCAAATTTCTTGCACTAAGAGGTTGGAAGGTACAATCTGCATTCATATTACAGGTTTCATGGCCAGCAACACTGGTGCCAGCCACCAAACCTTGCTTATGCAAAAACATAACCTTGTATACATGAAAACACTCCATGTAGGCTCTGTGTGGAACCTGCATGGAGTTTATTGATTATCTTTAATTTGTCTGTCCAGCTGTCCATTTATTTCAGCTTTCAAGTTGTCGTTTGACCTCTTTTCCATCTCTTACATTTTTTTGTCTCTCACCATAATGAAGTAAGTGAAAAACACACTAACTGCCATGCTCCTTAGAGACAAAGCCTGGGCATGTTACCAAAGAAACAAAACTCCCACCACCCTTAATGAGTTCAAAACACACTGCAACAGAGTTAAAAAGCTTACTACAGCAGACCAACAGAATTACTTCTCCTTACTTCAAAACAACCAGAAAACCAATCCACAAAAATTCTGGAAAGGTATCACTACCCTCCTAAAAACCGGCACAACAGAAATCCCAAGCCCTGACCCAAATGCATTAGATATAGATCTAGCCACCCAATTTAATTATTTTTTCATAGACTCTATTTCCAAACTAACCTCATCCTTCTCTAATAACACTTCACCCCCCAAGTCTGCCTCTCCTCTCTTGTCACCCCCCTCACCTCCACACTCTCATACCCTCTCTTCCCAACCCCCACCATCCTCCATAAAACCCATTCCAACTTCTACCATAAAAAGACTCCAGCAAAAGCTAAAACCATGCTCTAATGCCCCCGATAACATTCCCTCATCCTTCCTTAGCATAGCTGCTGAAGCCATTGCATTCCCCATCAGTATCCTAATCAATCACTCTATCCAAGAAGGTTTTGTACCCCAACTCTGGAAAAAGGCTTTCATCATACCCCCGCACAAAGGAGGCAGTAACAACAATATTACAAACTTTCGTCCCATCGCCATCCTCTCTCCCATCTCTAAACTAGAAAAATGTATCCATCTTCAACTCCTTCCCTACCTCATAGATGATAACTTATTAACTCCCACCCAACATGGATTCAGACCCAATCACAGCACTTTCCTTCCTGGAAACTGTGAATAAAGCCAGGGATTCTGGCTTTACTGTATCTACCCTCCTACTTGACCTCTCTAAGGCCTTCGATACCATCTCTCACAACCTTCTCCTTACTAAACTTTCTAAACTAAACCTATCCCTTTCCTCTCTCAATTGGTTCACTAGCAGGCAACAAGCAGTCAAGTGGAAAAAGGCCATCTCCTCTTTCTTTAACACCCCCGCTGGTGTCCACCAGGGTTCCATATTGGGTCCCCTCCTCTTCAATATATTCAAAAATGATTTATTCCGCTCAATCCCTTTTGCTAACCTTATTCAATATGCAGACAATTCATCTATAATCTGTGCTGCCACATCCATCCCCACTCTCTTAAAGCTTACTCAAGACACCTCCTCTACCACAGAACAGTGAATGAAAGACAATCACCAAGCACTCAATGCATCAAAATCCAAGCTCATGGTATTTACCCCCTCTAAAACCACCACCATTGATATAAACCTATTCTCCATCACTAGCCAGAACAACACACCTCTTGAACTGGTATCTGAAACCAAACTATTAGGGCTCCACATCGATGACCAGCTTAAATTCAGTTCCCATCTACAACTAAACATAAAAAAACCCCACAAAAAACTTGGCATGCTCTACCACCATAATCGCTACCTCACTGCATCTACTAAGTTCACACTGTCTACTACATTTCTCATTCCTGCCCTCCTTTATGGTGCCCCTCTCAAGACAAAACTGTCCTCTTGTTATAATAAAATTGCCAAATTCACCACTAGCCACAAATCATCAACCCACCACTGTGCATCTCTCCACACACACTAAACTGGCTAGAACTACCCAACTATCTCACCTATACTCAACTTACGTATGCACACAAACTCATTTTTAACCCCTTCCTCTGTCCCTCCCTTTCCTCTACCTTTAAAATGCACCACCCAGAAAGACTCCTAAGATCTAACAACCAAAACCTAATAGAATTGTACAAACCCTTTCGTCCCCCAGGACAAAACCTCCTGTCCTTTGCCCTGGCACGCCTATGGAACTCCCTCCCTCCATCCGTACCACCACAAACCTGTCTTCCTTTAAAAAATCCCTTCACTCACATCTAACATACAAGCGGGAATGCTCCTGCTCCCACCCCACATAGCCTATTCTCCTCTTCCTACAGGCAACTATCTCATTTATTACAGACTCTAATTTCATATTTGCATCCAGCAAATACTAAGCCAATTGTAAATAGCTTCTTATAATTCTCTAATTGTACTATTCCATTTCAAGAAACTGTATATTTACAAATTAAATATTTGTTTTTTTGTACTTAATGTAACCTAAAATTTAATTGTAACTGCTGTAATCTTTTGTTTTGTCTTGGAGCTTTTCTCCCCAGGACTCCATTGAAAACGGGTTCTTATTGGCCCAATGGACTATCCTAGTTAACCAACTGCAAATAAATAAATAAAGTATCTTGTTCTTATGGAACTATACCCTCCTGATATTATGTGCCTAGATCCTGAAGTTAAACTTTTTTTTTTGATTTTTTGCACTCAAACAATTTCTGTTCTAAGTCTTTCCACATTCCTTCTGCAGTTTTTTATCACTGACTGCATCACTCCAATTAGTCTTACATAGTGTTTGTTTTGCTTCCATATAACCTGTTATGAGTCTTCTGTGCATTGATTTAGATTTCATTTTAGCAGAATTATTTGGCAAGAAATTAACCTTTATAACCCCATGATCAATGGTGGTAAAACATGACATGAAGTAAGAGAAATTTCTTTAGGAACACAAACAATGTCCAGTATGTTCTATTCCCTTGTATGCATTTTTTTACAATCTGAAGCAATTGTTGTTTCTGAACATGCATTGTAAATAATTTCTTTACTAATGTTGTTGATCTAATACTATTTTCTGGTAAATTTAAGTGCCCAGACGCTATTATTCTTTCTTCCTGTGTTTCATGCAAGAAATGTACGAATTCCTGTAGGACATTAGCACTTGATTTTGATGGTCTATACATGCCAACAATTGTTATGTGTTCCATGGTTATCTTTATTGTCACAGTTGCACGATATATAGTATTGGTGTTATCACTGATCATGTAATAATCACAGGACTCACTCTCATAACACACTTAATGCCTGTCATAACACTTTCACTAGATTTTTTGTTAGAGCAAAAAAATTAATAACTGACAGAACTGGTTTTCAGTCATTGTTCTTTAACCATGTTTCACAAAAAATAACATCAGTCTTATCCAGTTTAAAAAATATATTATTAATGCTCCTATCTAGACATGGGCAAGCCTGGGATTTTTGAAGAAGAGCCGAGCCAGAGCTAAGCCTAGGGTCTGGCTTGGCTCTTAGAGCCAGAGTAGACAATTGCAGCAATAGCTGCATTAAAATAACTACATCTGGAAGTGCAGAGTGGATTATTTAAGTAAAAAAAAATACTACAGTAACAGCCAAACAAACGTTGACATTGCCTGCAATACACTCAAATGAACAAATGTTGTTGGTTATGTTGAACACACTTCCTAACATCTTGCACCTGTCCACCTCCTTTACTGTGCCCAAGCTGCAAATCTGCTAAAAATGAGAAATGGGAAAAAAATGTAATAAGCTATAGCATACAGGTACACCAACCTAAATGCAGGAACAGAAATGATGCTCTGGCTTGTGAAAAAAATAAATTTTCTGCCTTCTGGTCTAATGATGATTTAGTACACAGTAATATAACCACACTTTGCAAGAAATGGTCAAACAACCCCAAGGTAAAAACTATATACACTGCCTAAATGGAATAACAAAATCCTTGTGAAATGCTGGCTTTTGTTAGCTTTATGTAAGAAACCATATTTCAGTTTCCTAGAGGCAACCCACAGTAATAAAAAAATCAGCATTCTTAATAACCTATTTGGGTTCAGAAAACACACACTGTCCCAGTAGACTGAGAAGCCTAATAATAATGGCCAGCTCTTCTCTTTGAAAGATATTGCCCCCCCCACCCCACAAAACATATCTGTGTTACTACATTAATTTTGTATATTCTATTTTCCTACTGCCCCTAGGGTTCCATATTATCTTTTCGGTACTTACGTATTATCGCAACCACATTTACATCAGGAAAATTGTCTGTTTTCTAAGCAGTAGTCGTGGCGATCAAAGTAGTAAAAGTTTGTAATGTGGACAATATAACAGTCCTTACATCTTTCTACCTTTCTGGCCGATAAGTAAATATATAGTTTTCTTGTTTTTATTGAGGGTAGTTGGGTGGACAAACACCCAACCCTGACGGACTGCCGTTAACCCCCTAATGAGTTTTACTAGTTCTTGCAAGGTACCTGTTTGACCCAAAAACTTTTTATCACTTACACAGACTTTTACATTTTTGTGCACAGAACACACTGGTCAGTTCATAAAATTGGTGAAATCTGTCATCCTAACAGTGCCTCTGAAGCATGCACAACTGTCCATGCAGTCTGCTGTGTAACACGTACAACCTGCATTTTTGAACTAAACAATTGAGTCAGCAAACAAATGATACATTTTTCAGATTCCTATTTCATATCCTTCATGACATTTCTGTCACTGCGAAGATTTCATTGCACCACCTAAGTTTATAATGGCACTGTTTGAAAATCGCTTTCCTGTTTGAGGCATTTCATCTGTGGAGTTTTTGTCTGTCTGTGGAATTCTTTAAGAAAGCAGTTGACATATACCTCCAAACGACATAACACTGCGGCAAAACTATTTCAGGGTCTGATTAGCCACAAATAACAACACTTTGTCTAAAAACATTTACAGAGCATATCCTGACATGGTTTATATGAAAGACACATACATACACTGCAATTGCATGCTACATTTAAAATATCAGGTAGTGAGTCTGGATTGTGGTTGCGATAATACGTAAGTACCATCTTTTCTTATATGGCAAATCTGAAGTTGTGAGTGCCAGGACAAACCAATGAATGCTTATTTAATTATTTTTCAAGTTCTTCATTTCTATATCATATTTTTTTTCCTTAATGTTCCTTCAGTTTTCCCCATATAGAACGAGAAACACTTCTGACAAAAGGTAAAATAAACTAATCCCATCTAGTCACAATTACCATGTGACTTAAGCTTCACTGCTCTAGTATTCACTAGAACAGGACGTCTATCTCCTACAAATGTGTTTTTAATCTGAATACAATGACCATATTTATGTGTTCCTCTGTATTGTTGTTGATTCTGAAATCAGCCATTTTTACTGCCATTTTCAAATTCTTTCTTGCGCCATTTCTCAAAATTATTTTTGAGGTTCAAGCAAGTTTATAAATAAAAAGTGGACCACTACTCAATAGTGTGTGCAAGTTATCATCACATATGGAAATATTTCAACTACTCCTAACAATGTTTCTGATGGTCCCTATATCAATGCTATAATTGACTACCACTGCCCTTTCAAAATCAGTATCGTGCAACTGGGATATGTTGTTATAAATGAGTACTTCCCCAACCCCATTTCCCTAATACAGGTGTGAATCTTGTTTTCCTTCCTATTGTTACTTCATTACTGAGGTCATTTATTAAACCATTTGGGTATTCACGTTATAAAAATATATTTTCAAAGACTCTGTCTAATAAACTATGTCTTCTGAAAGATTCTTACAAATTGTCCCTTAACCAAAATTTTTTTGTGTGTTAATGGGTGTCTACTAGAAAAAATAAGGTATGAGTTGGAAAAAGTTGGTTTCCTATAGATATCTTAAGCAAGATACACCTTGTTCTTATATATTAAAACATATGAGTAGTTGACAATTGCTTTACTGACTGAATGGGTGAAATTAAAAAAAAATGGTCACATTATCTAAAAACTCAATAATTTTATGCTGGAAATCCTTTCAAAAATACAAATATCATCAATGAAGCTTATGCAAAAATTCCAACAAAGTCAAAGTAAACTTTATTGTCATTTAGACCCACACCTAAGTGCATGCTAAACAAAATGTTGTTGCTTCAAGCTCTATGTGCAGACAATCCATATAAATATATATAATAGGAAGAAAAGCATTTGTAGCATTTGGCATGACACTAGACGTGCTCACGTTTGTATCTCTAACCATTAGCAGCACTAAGTATTGCACAGGTAGATATGTTGCATTGTTGAGACCAGCAAAAAGACTAGAACATTTTCAGTTGCACGGAATGTAACTTGTTCTACGAGTTATTGCACAAAAAGTAAGAAAGAAAGTAACAATGAGCTATTGCACAAGTGAGAAGACCTAACAGTGGGTTGATGGCACTTAAGGGATGAGATTCCCTTCAGACTGTGCGGCGACTGACTAGGTGACCTGTTGGCTTGCATTGCTACTCAAGTTTAGTAGTCTGATAGCCTGAAGAAAGAAGCTGCTTCTGAATCTAGTCGTTTTGCAGTGTATACTTCTGTAGCATTTGCCCGAACTTAAGCAGAGGAACAGTTCCTAGAACTACAACTGAAATATGATTGAAACATATAATCCTACTCCCACTGCCATATAACCAGGTTTGAATAAATTGAGGAACATGCAGCACCCATCACCACACCTTTAATTTGTATGCACAGCTCTCCTTCAAAAGAAAGTTATTACACAAAGCAATATCCATTAAGCCCACCAAACTTTGTAACTGTTTTGAGCACCAAAATTCCAAATAAATAAGGACCTCCTTAAATAAGTACAATCCCTCATCAATCACACCTATACTTAAAAAGACATTAAACTAACATTCCACAAGTCATTGCTGATAAGCCTTAAAACATTCTTTTAACAAATACTAGCAAGTCTCATAAAACTGGTTCAAAATTGAAAAATGGTCATGGTTATGTCTTGGATCCCTGGGCTGCTGCTATCAGTATAAAAGGAAGATCTATATTTCCGTGAATCTTAGGAATACCAAAAACAGTTGGTATGACTGAATCCTTCAAAAAAATATATATTTCATAGTATCTTCCATTAAAGCATCATATAGGAACAAATCTACTTTCCTATAACCGATGTTGACCTCATTTTTCGGAACTGTCTCATATGTATCAATATCCTGAAGTAACAAACATTTCATTGGTGTAATTAATAATATTCATATATGTATAGTGCCACAACCTTTATCAAGTTTCATAATATGCTCCCTACAGTCATTCCTTAAGGAATACAACTCTTTTTCTTCAATATTCAAATTGCTGATGGATTTCCTACCACTTTTGCAAAATTCATAAATGTCTCATTCACAGACCCTTTCTTTAGTTGACCTGATATAGAGTCAGTTACATTATCCATGTTTTCCTCATGAATATAGGCCAAATTTAACTTTACTGTGAAAAGTTTTAATTCAACTAGGAAGCTAGCTAAATCCATCCTTCTAGTAGGGACAAAGGTAAGCTCTTTCTCAAATAAATTGAAATGGGTCTGTGTAGTGTGAACTTGGCTATAAGTAAATATATTACAGCCCTCATGATTAAATACTATACCATTGTGGGTCATAACTAAAGGGGAAGGAGATGATACCACTTTCCCTTCCTTTTACATTGCCTCCTGTTTCCCTTCATCTCCAATTGTGCAACAGCTTTGCATTCATTGAGTCTGTTTTCAGGTAGACTTCTGTAAACTGGGGTCGCTGTAGGTCCTTGAGGATTGTGTGCTAATCTCTCTCTTTCTCTAATCTAGTATTACTGTCCACACCAGTGGTCTGTACATTCTCATTATTTCCATTAGTTTGTATTTCAATTATCCACTATTGTTAATAATCATCTGCTTAAAAGAAGGAATAAGACATGCTTTGTTGATTTCATACTCTCTTGCATCCCTATCCAACTTTTTTGTTTCCTTTTTGTAATCTGGACATACTGTTGATCTATTGCCTGAAAAATAATAATGTATTTATTCACATACATTTTAAACAACAAATCCTTGTTCATATCTAAATCAAGTGCATTAATCTCATTTATTATATCTTCATCTTTTTGTCTTTGCCCTTAATGAGGTCAATTTATTCTCGACCATGTCTGTCAAACATAGTTATCAAATCCTTATACAAGTCCAAAATAACATTACTTCCATTGGGGGAACTTCCACAGCTGTTGGCCCCTAGACACCCTTGTAACTTTAAAAAAATGTCTTTTAAATATATGTTATCAGCCTGCACGCTGCAAAATAAAGGAACTGTCCAGTTGTTCCTAAATTGTTCCCTTATCATTGCTCTCAACTGTAGTAGAGAAGGAACATGTTCTACCAAGCCATGTCAGATGGGAAGGGGGTTGCACAACTGATGGTGAAGGGTACAAGAGGACAGAACCATGAGTGCCTTCTATGGGATGGCATGTTTTCCAGAGGTGCTTAGTGCAGTAGATTTCATCCATGTTGCCATTAGGGCCCCATTTGTTTCACAGGAGGAGCAGTACTGCAACAGGAAGGGCTACCATTCCATCAAATGCCTCACTCTATCAAATCCCACAGTCACCTTGTTAGTTAGTACAAAGTTTTCTAGTCATAGCCATTCTTTAAGTATAATTTGGTAACTGTATTCCTTAGTATCTCCAGTTTATTTTATGTCTTTTACCCCCACATTTTTATTTCACAGATGATGCAGGGTATCCACTTGAACCCTGGCTGATAACAATAGGACATAGCCCTATCTGTTAAGAAACACATCAGCACAGCCCTGTTCCAGACACAGATTGTCACTGAGTGAGTAAGTGAGTGAGTGAGTGTTTGGCCTGGTGAAAGCCCATTTCTTTGGCTTGGATGAGTTTGTGGCTGCCCTTCTGTATGATCATGTTACTGCATTCAGAATGTTTACTGCATACTGCACACTGCCTTCTGCACATGATTTTGTGCTGGTCTGATACTTATCTGCCCCATGATGGCAGTGCAGCTCACCCTATTGTTTCTTCAACCAGTGATCACAGTGATGGTGGCCAGCCAATTGCAGTATCATGGGACCCCATGAGGCAGGCTTGTGTACAGATACATGGTTGTGTAGGCAAAGAATCAGTGTGTAGTCCACCACTATGGGCCATGACATTAAGGTAGTCATTCCTTTGTTTTAATAAATTAAACTTGATGCATAAAGTGTTACCTGTGGGCAGACAGATTCATTACTATGTAAAGAATTTTATGTACAATTGATTGGTATATGTGTTTTGTCATATCTCCAATCTGATGCCTGTCAAATGTGAACATCTATATGGTTAATGGTAACAGCATAAGGGGAAGTGTAATGAGTCATTTAAGTATACTTCTTATGTAAAGGCATTCAGAAGTACTGTTTTATGGAACAGGACTCTTCATTATGTGTCACAATTTATGATACACATAAAGATTTATGTACTGCTGCATGTACGAGAGAAACTGGCATGTGTAATGTTGGACATTGCTGAATGGTGTTTGCTTAGGTGAGACTGCACATTTGATTAGTTAGTTCTTTCATCATCATCAATCTTGTGTGCCATCAGAACTTTTTGTGCAGTGCTGAGGGGGAAGTGCAGCAGTGCTGGTATCACTGGCAGGATTTATCATGGTAGCAAATGCATGGCTCCATTTGTATATCCATCCTACAGTACCCACAGAATGCTATTTGAAGTAATACTTTGCAGAACCACATCAAAGCATCCCCCACCCCCATTTTCCCTTCTGCATAGTATCATCACAGTTTTACACATAAGTAGTTGAGTATTTATATCAGTGCCTGACTTTTATCCATAGGATCTGCAATGCAATTATATACTTAAGATGTCATTCACAATGTCCCCCAGTGATAGTGTAGTCAAACAGAAATGGATTGAGGCAACAGCTGTGAGTTCCTTCCCAGACCATATGATAATAAGACCTTTCCTCTAGAGGAACTAACAGGAGTAAAGCAGACTTAAAGCTTCCTTATAAATGTGAAGAAAGAAAGGTGAGACACCGCTGGATGTTCCGTTGCTTTATTAAAATTCACCAAAAAATTGTATCCAAAAACTTGTAAGAAACACCAACAAAATATATCCACTGACAAGCGCTTTCGGGTGGAAACCCTTCATCAAATCACATACAAAAAACATTCCTGATATTTAAAATAAGGTTTAACCAATCAAAATTAGTAAAAAACCCACCTTTTCTGTAAGGCTGGCTTTAAAGGTACACACTCATTTAACCCAGGAGTTCTATGGGCCATCAATTCCAAAATCCATTTGGACTCCATGGATTCAGTTAATAATTTGACATCTCCTCCCTATTATTCATAACAACATTAGCCACTGCTTTAAACTTAAAACTATGTGTGGGGCATGTCTCAATATGCTTGTATAAGGCATTATGTGGGTCTTTATTCCTAATTGAAGACAGATGTTGCAATATTCTTACCTTGAACATATTATTGGTTTTGCCAACATAAAAACCTGTGCACATGGTGCACTCCGCTATATAGACTAAGTTACTTGTCCTGCAAGAAGCTTTTGCTTTAAAACTAAAGGCATATCCACTAACTGGATGTATAAAGGTATAATCTTTATTTATGAATTGACAGGCTTTACAATAGCCACATGGAACACTACCAATTTTTTCTTTAAAAGTACATATTTGGGTGACTGTTTTTTTCTTTACATAGTATATCTTTTATGTTCTTATTCCTCCTGTAACCAAACTGTGGACGAACCCCCACAATGTTCCTTAATTTACTATCTCACCTCAAAATGTTCCAGTTTCTATTGACAATATCCCTAATGTCTCCTATATTGCTGCTGTATGTAAACAATACTCTTGGTTCATTGGGCTTATATGTGATGTTAAGGGGAGTTCTCATTTCCCCTTTTCTACATTTAAGCCATGGCTTAAATCTATTTTCTCTCTTTGAGTGGTTGATATCAACCATTCTATTAACTAGTTCTCCTTTATAACCCCTTTCTAGAAAATTGTTCTTCAAATTGGCCACCTCTCTCTCATATACCTTGTCATCCAAACTCAGTCTGGAAACTCTGCCAATCTGTCCCTGAACGATATTGGAAAACATATATCGGGGGTGCATGCTGTCAAAACAAAGCATTGTATTTTTCCAGCACTCCTTCCTGTACAGGCCTGAAGAAAAACCAGCATCATTTTGCGATATACATATATCTAAAAAATCAATATTTGTAGTTGAACAATTCTTGGTAAACTTGAGGAAGGTGGTGGTGGAGTGTAAATACTCCAAAAAACCATCCAGGAAGGATTTTATTGGAAATGATTAGCTCTTTTCATCCAGAAACATACTTCAGATCAAGCAGTATGTTCTGATTGGATTTCTAGAACTGGTTTCCTTGGGCATTTGCCTAATGATGGCCACAGGGATCATGAACAAGTGCTGGCATGAGAGTTTGATACTGAGTTACTGAGATGTTGTGATCTGCTGGATGCAGGGGAACTTCTAGACACGGATCTGACAGTGCTGCATAACCAAGACTTCAACTGTGAGGTTCCACCACATGTTGCAGAAGGCTGATGGGTCCTGCCTACCTTCTTTTGTGTTATGTCACCTGTAGTTGTTGTGGCACTACCTTGAGAATCATGTGGAGTGCACTCTACTAGACTCTTACATGGGTGGACAGTCATGCATTCACATCCAGCTGTGCTTCCTGTGAGAGTCTTTACTACTGTGTGTATGATGGTGGACATGGATGTTGTTTGTGCCACCATACTGCACATGAGGATCATCCCATCATTGTCCCTGGCCATCACTACTCCCTTGTACTAGTGAAATTCTTCATGGATACCCTGTATACTCTATCCCTTTCTACCTTAATCTCAGTGGCAGTGAGTTGTGCCTGAAAAATGTCATGGCACATCTGCTGCTGGGTAGTCAAGGCCTTGCATGTCTCCAAAGCTACCTGTTACATATGGCTTTGCCTGGCAACCAATACCTCTCAACTGTACAGCTTTTCACAGAATGTCCAGATATTTGTCTCATATTTTTGGATGTTTTTTCATAAAATTGTGTCTTCTGACAAATTAGTGGCAAATCATTAAAGATTCTTCTTTGTCTTCTTTTGGCTTTTTCCTGGTTAGGGGTTGTCACAGCGGATCACCTGTCCGATCATGATTGGCAGTGGAATTTTACGGTGTGAAAATAATGACAGACATTTGAGTTTCAGACTTCATACCCTTCAGAAAAATTCATACTAATGCAAAGCCTGTCATTCCATCAACTTTCTAAGTCTGTGATAGCAGTAATTAAAAATGTTCCCTTTTAGGGCTTTTGTCCCACTTTTATTTATGACTTTGTCCAGATTTCTTGCTCTAAGAGGTTGAGAGGTATGCTGGCACCCCTTTGCATAAGCATTACAGTGAGCACTGCTATCTCTGAATGATAGTATCTTACTGAATGTTCTCTTGTTGTTTACAAGAGACTGGTGCTGAGCTACATGGTTTCCCACCTGTTCAGGTTGCAATGGTATGTCCTCATTTTGTAGCTTGTGAGAGCTCATGTCATTGCCAGTACACAATGAAACTGTGTCCCACTGTCTTCAGGCTGTGTCACGAATATGAGAATTATGGCATCACTGTTGACAGCATTGTACTCTCAAGGTCAATGCATTGTGATGGCACAGTGGAAGTGTTTGGTTCTGGTGCTGAGCCTCTGAAAGAATAAGTGATGACATGTTTAGACAACTAAAACTTATTTATGTATAAACAGATGATGTAGACACTTACCAAATGTGAACTTTATTGCATACTCAATATAGATTGGGGCACCTGGTGATGGAAAATGTAATAAGTTATATATACACAGTTATCCTGGCATTATATGGAGCATGAAGCATTGCCAGCACACATGCACTAACCTTCTTGTTTGTCACACTGTGGCTGTTGCACCAATCTAAAAGACAGTGTTCACACATCCACTAATTATTCCTGTGGGTTTGTTACCCATCTCATTAGATCATTTGCTTTTTTTCTGCACTACGCCAGTGTGTGTTTCCTTCCCCCTACAACACAGATGTCAGTCACTACTTGATTAAATGCCTTAGCTTTCTCTACCTGCTCCCCCCCTTTTCCAAAAACAGACATTTGGTATATGCCCTGACATCATCCATTAGTCTGCAGTTCTCTTCTAGCATGAAATTCTCTCTCAGTTCTCTTCATCCCTATGGCTGCTACATATTGTAACCTGAAATCTTGATTAAGTGCCACAATTAAACTATCAAACTTGGCTCACACACATATTGCAGAAATATGTGTTAGTTTAATTATTCTCAGTTACTGTATGCAGACAGTAATTATATATCTAGTTGCTACCTCATTTTATGCTGCTGACCCTCTTCTCTGTAACTCATATAAAGGCCAAAAAAAATAAAATAGTTGTACACAGCTGTCAAAAATGGCACTTTATACTGTCCCCCTCTAGTGATTCCTGGAATTGTTAAAGATTATATTTATGACCCCTCACCACTTACTGGTAAATATATGCTTCGATAAGCTAATCTTAGTGAATTGGTCCAGTCTTGGTGATTTTATAATAATTTCCAAGTATTAACTCTTTTAATAATTTATTTTAATTTGTTTGCACTTTCACCTGACTGGCAGTAACAGGCAGCATTGCTCAGCTCAGTTTATTATGGGTGCCTAAAGTCTACTGGTGTAAATTATGGCTGATTTACGAAGATGCTGTGCAAATGAAACTCTGCTATGAATCGTACTATAGCACACATTCCTATCCATTTCAATAGATATCAAGTTACTTTGGCTTCTGAATCGTGAGCTGAAGGACGCTGAGCACTGGGATGCACATCAGTGTATAACAGATCTCAAGCAGAGCACACTATGCCATAATTTCTGAATAACAGTCAGTGCAACTCAAGCCTACTTCTACTGTAACCCTAAGAACTCATAAAATACCTTACAAAGTACTACCAATGACTTACTCAAAAGTGGACAGATAAAAGTGGGAACTGCTTTAAAACTACAAATGAATGCATCATAAAAACACAGGCTACTTAAACAGCCTTAAGGCCTTGGTATTTTAACTGTTTAGATTACCCCTCCTCTTTTGAATAAATTCATGTGCATATGCCACTACTCCAGTAGGTCTGAAGACATTGCACTCCTGAAGGTTTTCTGTTCACATAACTAAAAAAACAACAGCACTGACAAAACTATGTGAAAGTCCATGAAACCTTTTCAGTTCACTTAGTAAAGCAACCTTGAAAGTGCTATCACAGCTAATGTACGTGGCTGCATGAGTTGGGCATTTTGGTGTCAAAACTCAAAGGATGTGGTTCACACCATCTTATCCCCTGTCCTGCCCTTAAATTCTTCACTGTCTCACTGGTAATTCTTATGATGTCATCTGTGAAAGCCAAGGTCAAGCACAAAGCTTTTCTGAGGAAGAGACTAAGATTCATTTCTGCATGCAGCAACTCACCCAGGCCATGGCCAGTACAGAATGGAAAAGAGGTGATATCTGACAGGAGCTGGGGGAGCAACTATCATCCCTGACAGTGATCCCACACTCTGAATGGCAGTGTCTTCACAGGAATGGCAACCAGCAGAGGGGGAGAGAATTAATTTCCAGTGGATAGTGCTAGGCACTGCATGTTTTTCTAAAGCATATATCTTAATTTTAGAATATTTGTTTCTCACACAAAATGGCTGACCAAAGCTAGTCCCCACACCTTAGGCAAAACAATACACATATGACCTGTATACAAATTCTTGCATCATTATAGTGGTCAAGTATAGGTTCTTCTTAAAGTTACTGGACTTTAAGGAAATGTAACTTTGCCATTAAGAGTAATGCAGCAATAGCTAACCATTAAGACATTTATTTAGGGCATACAAAAATAAGTGCTTTAACCAATATTCATATCTGGATGCAAGTATTCAGAAATCTGAGGATACAGAATACATGGAAGAAAATAAAAAAAAAAGAAAGAAGTTCACAATAAATACTAAGGAAGAAAAATAAACCGATTAATGTCTATAAAGCTAAGAGGATACATACTAAAACAGGACACTGCTTTGTTATGTAACACTCAGATTACAGTGAATGATGCCATTTTTCTACCAGAAAACCTTCAGTCTACAGAAAAAAGGCATCTTTACTCCATTTTGTAGAAGCATCATAAGCTTGCTCTGTATCCAGAACAATGACCTGCTGAACAAAAAAAATCATGAATTTCAGCACGGAGATTTTGTCTGCATTAAAGTACATTCCTGAAGACACTCACTGAGCTCCAGATGTAAGGGACCCTACTTGTTTTTTTCTCACAAGTGACACCCATTGTGAAGGCCCCCCTCTCCACCTGGGCCCATGTGTCACATGTCAAGAAGACCAACACAGCTGGAGAAATAGATGTCTCCTATGTTTGTCATAAAACTATTCAGAGTACTGCATTTCATAGGTTCATAGGAGATTACTAGGCTAATTGCTTAAGAGCACTTATAAACTTAGGCAATTCACCTGCTTTAACCCGATATATGGCTGCTAAGGGCAAGAAGATGGCATAGGTTTGTACCTATGCCATGAGTATTTTACATATTACCCCTGTCCATAAGGGACATAGGAGCTACGCTAGGTGTAAATTTGCAATTTCCCATCCATTGATCCAAACTGTGTTTGAAGAGGGCCAGGGAAGGTCGCAGCTTAATGTGAACAGGAAGCCTGTTCCAAAGAAGTGGTAATCTTTGAGACACATATCTGTCTGTCCACCATGATTTGTTTGAGTTGCTGACTAGGTTTAGATCCCTTGATCTGGTGACTGTTGTGCTGTTTATCTTGTGGATCTGTAAGCAGCTCCCTTAAGGCTGGGTTTGTGAGTTCCTTGTAGGTCAGGCATAGGACACCCCTTAATTGTCAGTAGGAGACAGAGTAAAAGGATAAAGCTTTTACTCTATCCACATAGGACATGTTTACAGCCTGTATTTTCTTCATGAGGAATCTCTGAGGTCAGTCCAGCTGTTGTAAGTGTATAGTTAAATACATGCTAAAAGGCCCGGTATACTCGATCACTGTTGAGGAGTACAGCTACAACTTCCTTGGATCTGAATTACATAGTTCTACTTATAAGCTGTGCCACATAGAAGGACTTCCACACCAATGTGCACACATGGTGGTCAAAATTCAGGCTACTGTCTATTTGTGTACCTGGATCTCTTACCTCTGAGTTTACTCTTAGGGATGTGCTATTAATGTTGTAATTTGCCAGGGTGTTTGCATTTAGGTTTAGGCCATGGCTCTGACACCAATCATTTGTCTGATTTAGATCTTCCTGAAGGATATCTACATCACTGAGGGAATTCAGTGATTGCCCCCATCTTGCAGTCATCAGCACACTTTGTCATCAAGAGGCGTTCCACTTTAGCCATGACTTCAGAGAAGTATATTCTGAACAGAAGTAGTCCCAGCACTGAGCTATGTGGCATGCCCTAATAACTGACTCCTTCTGGATCTGGATTCACCCACTTTAACCATGTGTCCTGCACATGAGCCAATTAGCTATCCATCTGGTGATGTAGGGATTTATGCCCAGTTTTGTGACTTTATTTATAATACCTGAATAGGGAATTGACTCAAATGCCTTGGCCAGGTCAAGTTAGGCGGTATGCACTGTTTTACCTTCATCCATGGCCCTAGTGACTTTCTCAAAGAAGTACCCCCAGATTTAGCAGGCATGACCTGCCTGTGACAAACCCGAATAGGATTGGGTTCAGTGTTTGGAGGTTTCCTATGTCATTATTTATCAGGCCTATGATTATTCTTTCCATGGCCTTACCTACAAGACTAATTTCCCAGGTCAGTTGATACTCCCCCTTTATGCAGAGGGATGACTGTTCCTGTCCTCCACTCTAACAGTCAAAGCTGGTCCATAGACTGTGGTTAAATAGAAATCCTAATAGGCCTGATAAGTCCTGATTCAAGCTGTTTAAGAGGCAACCTGGTATATCATCAGGTCCCATCAAAGCTGTGTTTTTATCTTCAGAGAGCACAGTGGCAACCTGTTCTTTGGTTGTAATTGTTGGGGGAAAGGTGGTAGATATTTCTTGGGTGAGAAGTGGGGGTGATGAGGAGGTAAAATCTAAGCTGAATTTATCAGACAGCAGATTTGCTATATCTTCTGGCTGAGTATAGATGATGCCATTCCTCACATTGTTGGCTGTTGCCCTTAAGATTGTGGACATAAATGAAAAATGCATTATCATTATCCTCACCTTTGGAGGCTTTTTTGTCTCAAAGACTGCTTTCAGAGCGTTGACTAGTTTCCTGATTCACCTGTTTACATCACTGCTTTGTTGTGCACAGGATTTTCTTTCTTTTGTTGTACAGCCTATTAATACCAGGGGTACACCAGGGTAGTTTATGCGGTTTGAACTGAGTTTATTTCAGTCTGGTACTGCCGTTTCTATGTTGTCGTTTGTATAGTGGTATAGGGCTTTTGTGTATGCCTCAGCATAGGCTTTAGTGTATGCCTCAGCATAGGCTTTAGTGTATGCCTCAGCATAGGCTTTAGTGTATGCCTCAGCATAGGCTTTAGTGTATGCCTCAGCATAGGCTTCTGCATTTTCTGGATTTTGGGGAGCTTGCCAACTAGCTATGCTGACACTTAATAGAGGAGATATTTTGCCTTAGAAAAGTTTAGGTAGTGTCACTTGTCTAGTCAGGATGAAGTAGACGAACACTATGGGTTCTGTTCAAGCAGCTTTATTATATACAAACATATATACAAACTAGTTGTCTTATGCATAGATGTTCACATTCTGGCTGTACTCACAAAATGGCACTGAAGCTAGCACATGCCAGATATTTATATATGTATGGTCAGATCCTAGAAATGGTTCTTAAAGGTACAACACATATGTTATTCTACATCCACCCTCTTTGGGAAATGACATTGACAACACTGACTGATATGCTATAGGTACAAAGTAATTTTCCATCATGCAATTATACAAAACTATATATATATATATATATATATATATATATATATATATATATATATATAATATATATCGTAAAAATAAAAAATAAACCAAAAACGGGCAGGAAAGCTCCACTTTATTAAGTACAATCCCAAACGACTAAGCGCTTTCGCCAGTAATCATCTGGTTTCCTCAGAGTCATTTGGAAACAATTGTTTAAATATGCAAATTTCGTATCCAAACAACCAATCCAAGCTAGTGTCATCATGGAATAAATGAATAAATAATTAGTCTGTTAAAAAGCTTTCTGTTACATATTTGTCCTGATAAGCCTTACATTTTAAATTTGTAATATGCTGTAGCTCACCCTTAAAATACATATAGGGGAAAATATGTGTGTACAAACCATTTCATTCATTTTACAATGTTAAAAATAGGATCAAATCAAATCAAACCAAAATAGGTTCATAGGTAGGTACTAGGCTATTGGCTCTAGGGCTTATATAAGCCTAGCCAAAAAGGTACCCTGGCTTTCGACACCAAAGAAAATTATTTTCCTGTGCCCTTGTCGAGCAGAGCCACAGATGTGATCCCCGGGGTGAATTTCCTATTTCCCATCCAATCATCAAGATTTTTCTTGAAGAGTGCTAATGAGGAGCTTTGTTTGATATAGATAGGTAGTTTGTTCCAGAGTATGGGAAGTCTCTGGGACAGGAATCTATCCCTCCAGCATGTTCTGTTTATTGTGGTGACAAGGTTTAGGTCCCTAGAGCGTGTGGCTCAGAGGGATTGGGATTTCTTTAAGTGGAGCATGTCCAATAACTCTGGGTTTGACATAACTTTGTATGTTATGCAGAGATTGCCCCTGAGTAGGTGATATGCGAGGGAGTAAAGCTGGAGTTTTTTGAGACGGTCTGCGTAGGGCATCAGTTTGAGGCTGGTAATCCACTTTGTGAGGTATTTCTGCGGCCTTTCAGTTGTTGTAGATGTCTTGTGAGGTACATACCAAAAGGGCACTGTACTCTATAATGGGCCTAATGAGTGATGAGTAGAGAGGAACAATAACCTCTTTTTTTCCTGGATGAGAAACCTTTTGTGATGAGGTGTTCCATGTAGAAGGATTTCCTGACTACTGTGGTGATGTGATTATCAAAGGAGAGAATACTCTCCACCTGTGTCCCAAGGTCTCTTATCACACTTTCGGTATTAAGTAGACTACCACCTATGTGGTAGCTCATGGGTACAGAGTTGTTACCAAAGGGGATGACAATGCACTTTTTGGCATTGAGCTTGAGGCCATGGCTTTGACACCAGGCATCTGTCTCAGTGAGGCCCTTTTGTAGGATGTCCACATCATTAGGAGTTTCGATTATGGGTCCTAGTTTGCAGTCATCTGCGAACTTTGTTAGCCAAAGACCTTCTGTGTTAGCCTGTACTTCAGAAAAGTAGATACCAAACAGGAGAGGACCCAGGATTGAACCCTGTGGTACTCCACTTGTCACTGGTCTAAAGTCGGATTTGGAGTCTGCTACTTTCACATTGTGGGTTCTGTCAGTGAGCCAGTTGGCAACCCTTCTTGTGACATAGGGATTTATACCTAGATTAGTGAATTTATCTATAATTCCAGAGTGCGGGATGGTGTAAAATTACTGCCCAAATAGTGTTTCCACATGAATTTAACTTCCATAACACAATCAAATCTTGTCAAAGACCCATGTTGGAAAATATATCAACGTATATAAATATTTATAAATCAAACAATATTTTAGTGGGTCAAAAAATAATAAAATACATATATAATTCACTATCCAACCTCACTATTTATATAATGTTTTCCCATTGCTTTATCACAGCACATGGGCAATAGATATGTTGTAATTTAAGACAGGTTTACACATGGCATTCAGTCTTAACTGCCATCTAAGTTCCTTCTCCTCAACTTTTAACTTGTCATTCCCTACCCTTTCATTGGGGAATACACGGTCAATAATAAAGTCTATTTTTTTGAAGTTAGGGCACTCCTTACTGTGTACAAATTAGGCATTGTGTTTATCTTTGTTCTTAATTGCCCTTAAGTGTTCAGCTATGCGGTCTCGTAACCTACGTATTGTCTTGCCAACATAGAATCTGTGACAGCTGGTGTACGCTGCAACATAGACTAACATTGTAGTGTTACAACTGCACCTACCTGGACAAGGAAGAGTCCTGTCATAACTTTGTATGGAAACATAAGGTCCGTCATTGATATACCTACAATATCTACAGGCCCCACATTTGGACATAAGGGAATTGTGTCTTTTAGTATTGTTCTCCTCAAGAATATTCTTAATGTTTTTACCTCTACCATATATTATTCTGGGTTTGTTTCCCAACTTTGCCTTAGTTTTTTCATCAAAGCACAAACTCCAACATCTTGTGATAGTGGTGCTAAGTGTGGGGGCTGCCTGATTATATCTCAGTATAAATCCTGCAGAATTATTTTTCTGTCTTGCATTTTGTATACTCCCCTCACCTGCTCTCAGGATAGGTAGAAAACAACTTTCTGTTTTGTTCATAACCTCATCCCTCATCCTAAGTAACAGGTTCAGTGGATATCCTCAATCAAGAAACAGCCCTACCAGGGTGCAAAGTTCCCCCTTAAATATTTCATTGTCACTAACTAAGCGGGATAATCTCACCATTTGTCCTTTAATCACGCTCATCCTTTGGTGTATCAGGTGACAACTATCAAAATGTAGCAAGGAATTTGAATGGGTCTCTTTTCTGTATATGTTATTCTGTAACCCCGCCTCTGTTTTCTTTAAGTGGATATCCAGAAAGTCTATTTCCATCGGGTGCCAATGACTGGTGAATTTAAAAAATGTAGTGGTATTGTTTAAATAATCTACAAAATTCTGGGCCTCATCTTCTTTTCCCCTTCATAGGATAAGTATATCATCCCAAAAATGATTATATAACAACAATTTCGCCATGAATGAGGAGGGAAAAATAAACGTATCTTCCCAATGTAAGAGGACCAAATTGGCAAACACCGGGCCACATTTGGCACCCATGGCCACACCAGCCACCTGATGGAATAATCCCCCCTCAAAATTGAGGTAATTGTTCTTAAGTATTCTTAAGTATAATTTCCATCAATTCAACCAAAATGTTTATTTTGGAACTAGATATCCTCCTGTTCATAAGAAGGCTCTCTCTAAAATAACCTAGCCCAATTTTGTGGGGGATGACAGAAAATAAATTCATCACATCAATAGTGAGGAACGAAAAATCTTCATTAACCCCTGTTTTCCTTAATCATTCTAAACAATGCCAGGAGTCCCTAAGTATGTGTTCTGTATCTTCAACAACCCCTCTCATCCATTCATCCACAAATGCTGCTAGGGGTTCCATTTTGGAACCCCTTGCTGCCACTATTGGCCTGAAAGATGGATTGTTAAAATTTTTGTGGATTTTGGGGATCCCAGTAACAACTGGGATAATGAGATGTTCCACACTCAAGAATTTAAAGTCATTCTTATCCAAGGCGCCCTGGTACAAGCCGTCAAGTGAATATAAATCAATGCCAGCATAAGCCCTATTTAATTCACTTTTGAAACCCTGTTGTAGGTAGTGGAGTCATTCAAAATTCCATACATCCTGGACGCATAATCAATATGGGCCATAATCATGATTCTTCCCCTGTTTATCAGGCTTCATAATTCTGACCTGTTTGTTTTTAACTAACTCAACAAGTACTGTTCCCTCATCAGGTCTAAGATTGTCCTTAAATGTCTTGTTATCTGAAAGAACCATTCTGAACTCTTTTTCACACAATCTTTCAAAAAACATAATGTCACTATTGTTAGGTGGTACAAAGATACATTTTCTCTTCAATGGCCTTACTATATCTTTATTAACAGACAGTTGCTCATCAAAAAATAATTTTAGATTCAACTGTCTCATATATAATCTAAGGTTAATTAAGACATCAGCTACATCTGCTCGTAAATGTTGCACAAGCGTATTTCCTTTTCTGAACATGTCGTGATGTACTTCCCTGATGTCTAAATTACTGAAATTGTAAATAGTAAACCCTTGTTTTTTGATTGAAACACAATTCATTACAGTATAATGCCCTTCAGCCATAACATTTTCAATTAAGTCAAAATCAGTCAATGTAAAGTCCAACAAAGCATCATTATTACTGGTGATTGTTATCTTCTCCTCACCCACTGACATTTCCTGTTGGGGGATCATTGTGCCGAAAGTTCCCATTGTGATAGTTGTGTCTGGAATACCCGTATTTGTCCCTCAACCATTACGACTTCCTCAGCTGAGGGTTCTGGTCTAAAAAATAATTATCATGGTTGTGATTGTTATCACTAACACTGTCATTAATATTGGAGGGGTCCTGATTGACTTGGACATTTTCGTAATCAACATCATGTTGCTCGGCTGGATCTCACCTCCTTTGCCCCCCAATAGGGTATTCTGAATTGTTTTTATAGTCATTATGATCCCTCATTAACTTTTTCTGTTTAACAGCAATGTTATTCTTAACAAAATCTTCCACATTTTTCAACACTCTTTGGTAATTATAACTATATTGGGCAAATAGTAAATCATTAATTATACTTTGGTTTAACAGTTTAATCTCATTCTTTAATGAAGCCAACTTAGTTTGATTACTTCTGATGACTATATCCAACATTCCGAGGCCTGCTTTGTCAAACAGGTCTGTCAATTCACGAAAAGTGGTAGTTCCAGTTTCTATACCAAATGTTAGCTTCCATAATCTAAGTCCCTTTGGTACCTGTTTTAATAGAAGCGACTTATTGAGGAAGGCATTATCCAATTGAAGAGCCCTGTACTTCTTGAAGAATCTCTCAAAGTTATCTCCTTGTTTCTTAAGGGAAAACATCTTGTTCCTCCCCTCATTCGAGTACAAGAAACTAATTTCTGGCAACTGTAGCCAGTTTGTGACATCACATCCTTGAAGCAACTGATGACTGGTGGTATTCACCTCGTCCAGCAATGGAGAATGCAAAGTTCCTCCTGGGTGCTGGTTAGCATATTCAGCTCTGTCTCGTTAACTCCTTCCCATGATAATAATGGTGTGAGTCTCTGTACTGAACCAATTAGTTCTCCTAAAGTAGCTTCCATGTTCATTGAAAAGCAGAACTCATCCAAGCCATAATTGTTTCAAAAACAGATAAAAAAAAAACATAAAATATCCAAGGAGGATTGAACTGATAATTGTAAAAACAAAAAAAAAATATAAACCAAAAAAGACCAGGAAAGCTCCACTTTATTAAGTACAATCCCAAACGACTAAGCACTTTCACCAGTAATCATCTAGCTTCCTCAGAGTCATTTGGAAACAATTAAAACAATTGTATAAATATGCAGACTTCTTATCCAAACAACCAATCCAAGCTAGTGTCATCATGGAATAAATGAATAAATAGTCAGTTAAAAAACTTTCTGTTACATATTTGTCCTGATACGCCTTACATTTTAAATTTGCAATATGATGTAGCTTGCCCTTAAAATACATATAAGGGAATATGTGTGTACAAACCATTTCATTCATTTTACAATGTTAAAAATAAGGTCACATCAAATCAAACCAAAATCACTGCCCATATAGTGTTTCCACATGAATTTGACTTCCATAACACAATCAAATCTTGTCAAAGACCCCTGTTGTAAAATACATCAATGCATATGAATATTTATAAATCAAACAATATTTTAGTGGGTCAAAAAAATAATAAAATACGTATATAATTCACTATCCAACCTAGCTATTTATATAATGTTTGCCCGTTGCTTCATCACAGGGGCAATAGATATGTTGTCATTTAAGCCAGGTATACACATGGCATTCAGTCTTAACTGCCATTTAAGTTCTTTCTCCTCAACTTTTAACTTGTCATTCCCTCCCCTTTCATTGGGGAATACACGGTCAATAACAAAGAAAGTGTATTTTTTGAAGTTAGGGCACTCCTTACTGTGTACAAATAAGGCATTGTGTTTATCTTTGTTCTTAATAGCCCTTAAGTGTTCAGCTATAAGGTCTCCTAACCTATGTATTGTCTTGTGTAAATATATATATATATATATATATATATATATATATATATATATATATATATATATATATATATATATATATATATATATATATATATATATATATATATATACACACACACACACACACACACACACACACACAACTTCATCCAAGTTGCTGTGTGTCTCACACTGGGTCTGGAAATGTGACCAAATTGTGTAACATATAAATTGGAATTAGATTTAGCAACTGGGATTGTCTCTGCTGAACGTTCAACCTTAGGGATGTTATGAACATTATCAGAAACTGTAGTGGAAATCAAGACATGCTATGGAGCAGGAACATTTTCTGAATCATTTTGAGATTTAGAGTCTATATCATAGGAACAATGCTGCAATAACGGTTCTGATACAGGAAGTAGATGTTTACGATTTACCCTAGGATTTCACAAGATGGGATCTCAGCTCTTCACATATATTTGTTACTTGACCAATCCAATCAAAACCTTTGGCTGTTTTGTATCCTCACTGTCTCTCCTTCATTCAACGGATGAAAAAATCTGCTCGATTTGTCTTAGCTGGACATCTGGAAGAACACTTTCTAAATAATTGGGCTTTTGATTGCTTTGTTGTTTTTAGCTTTAGGCCTCAATAAACTGGAACTGATAGGCAATGTTGTTCTGGTTTGCCTAGACAGAAGTCTCTGAGCAAGTCAGCCAAGTATATTGTCACGGTGTATGTTTTTGAGATTGAGCAAATTCAAAAAGACATCAGCAGTGTCACGCTTTGACTTTTCAAGTAATTGCTTTGCACTCTGTACTGCACGTTCAGCTAGTCCATTTGACTGTGTATATTCAAGACTGCTAATAACATGTACAAAGTCCCATTCTCTTGCAAATTTCTGAAACAACTGACTGGTAAATTGAATACCATTGTCAGAAATAACTTTGTGTGAACTACCATGGACTGAGAAATGATGTTCCAACTTAGTAATAACAGTAGTGGACATTAGGTTAGGTAGTAAATCGATCTCAAACCAGTTCGAATACCAGTCTACCAGTACTAAGTAATGTTGATTGTTCCACTCGAATATATCAGTGGCTACTGTTAACCAAGGTAGTTCAGGAACTTGCAAATGTGGTTTAGTACTATTGCATACTGAACAAGAAGAAAGTACTCCATCAATGTTATTTGCTAGAGAAGTCCAAAATACTAATCCTCTTGGCCTTCTTTTGATAGCTTTGGAACCTGGGTGACCATGCTGCAAACTCTGGATGTATTTGTGTTGTAAGGAAGCAGGAACAACAATTTTAGGACCTTTGAATATAATGCCATCTTCCATCATCTTGTCTCTGTAAAGAAATGGGACTGCACTTCAGGTGGTACACTTGATTGATTTGATGGCCATCCAGCATTAATGTAGTGGTTGACTTTTTGCAAAATTGGATCAGTATTTGTATGATCTCTTAGCTCTTCAAGTCTTGTGGTAGAAAACCTACGCACCTCCATGACATTGAAGTCAAAATTTTCTGCGTCAAGCTGTTCAGTTTATTTCTGGGTGATCTGAATAAGGTATCAGACAGATAAAGTAGTTTGTCCTTTGTATAGACCATTTTGAAGTTGTCCTTTTGCAATTTAAGCATCATTCTTTGCAATCTTGCCAGAGCTGAATGCATAGACTTCTTTAAAATAGTAACCAGAGATTGATGATCAGCTTCAATCTGAATATAGGTTCATAGGTTAGTACTAGGCTATCGGCCCTAGGGCCTATACAAGCCTAGCCATAACAATTCCCTAGATATTTCTTCCCACAATATTTACTTCTCTGGACCCCTGTCTAGCAGGGTGACTGACAAGATCCCTGGGGTGAATTTCCTATCTCCCATCCAATCATCAAGGTTCCTTTTGAAGAGGGCCAATGAGGCACTCTGCTTGACATGTATGGGTAGTCTATTCCAGAGTATGGGGAGTCTCTGGGTCAGGAACCTATCCCTCCAGCATGTTTTGTTCATTGTGATGACAAGGTTTAGATCCCTGGAGCATGTGGCTGTGAGGGATTTCTTTAAGTGGAGCATGTCCAACAGCTCAGGGCTTGAAATGGCCTTGTATGTTAAGCAGAGATCGCCTCTGAGTTGACGATATGCCACAGAGTATAGCTGGAGTTTTTTTAGACGGTCAGCATATGGCATCTGCTTTAGGCCTGTGATTCTTTTTGTGAGGTATTTCTGTGGCCTTTCCAGCTGTTGCAGATGTCTTGTGAGGTACATACCAAACGGGGCATTATACTCTATAATGGGTCTAATGAGGGATGAGTACAGTGGGACAATGGCCTCCTTTTTTCTGGATGAAAAGCCCTTAGTGATGAGGTGTGCCACATAGAAGGATTTCCTGACTGTTGTGGCAATGTGGTTATTGAAAGTGAGACCACTGTCCACCTGTATCCCTAAGTCTCTCATCACACTTTCGATGTTTAGTGTCCTGCCACCTATGTGGTAATTCATGGGTACATGTTTTTTTCCAAAGGGGATAACTATACATTTCTTGGCATTAAGCTTGAGCTCATGGCTCTGGCTCCAGGCATCTGTTTCTGTAAGGTCCTTTTGTAGAATATTAACATAATTTGGGGATTCAATAATGGCTCCCAGTTTGCAGTCATCTGTGAACTTTGTTAGCCAGAGTCCCTTAGTGTTGGCCTGTACTTCAGAGAAGTAGATGCCAAACAAGAGTGGTCCCAGGACTGAACCCTGAGGTACTCCACCTGTCACTTGTCTGGAGCTGGATTTGGAGTTGGCTACTTTTACAGTGTGGGTTCTATCAGTAAGCCAGTTGGCAACCCATTGAGTGACGTAAGGATTTATGCCCAGCTTAGTAAGTTCATCTGTGATTCCAGAGTGGGGGATGGTTTCAAAGGCATTGGCGAGGTCCAGATAGGCTGTGTGGACTGCCTTACCCTCGTCCACAGCTCTGAAGACTGATTCAAAGACGTCAATCAGATTCAGGAGACAGGATCGGCCCTTCACAAACCCAAACTGGGTGGGGTCCAGTGTTTGAAGGTTGCCAATGTCTTTGTTTATAAGTTCCATGATAATGCGTTCCATGCCCTTGCAGATCAGGCTTGTCAGACTGATGGGACGGTAGTTCCTGGGATCCAAGGTGGATCACCCCTTGTGGAGTGGGATAACTGTAGCTGTGCACCACTCAGTGGGCACGAAGCCTGAGGTGAGGCTATGATTAAACATGACACTTAGGTGAGGTGCCAGTTCATTTAGTAATTCATGTAGTACACAGTCTGAGATGTCATCTGGTCCCATGGATGCTGTATTCTTAGCTTTGGAGAGTGTGGTTTCTACATGTGTGGCCGTAATTACAGGAATTTGGCAATCTTTTGGTATTGAGATGGGCCCTTTAGGGGGTGAAGTTGGCACTAAATCGATCTGCCAGGATATTGGCAATATCCTTGGGATCAGTATATTTAATGCCATTCTGTTGTAGCTCAGAGCAGATCTGAGCATTGCCATTTAGATTCTTGACATAACTATAGAATGCCTTGTGGTTGTCTTTGGAATCTTTGGCAATTTTATTTTCATAACTAGCTTTTGAGGATTTTATGAGGGATCTCCCTTCTTACTGAGGCTGATGAGTTTTTTGCATCCTGGGATTTTCCTCTTTTCTGCAACAGTTTCTTCTGTCTGTTGTACAGTTTGTTTACAGCAGGGGACCACCAGATTGGCTTCCTTTTTTTTTGAGAAGAGCATCCTGGTTCTATTTGGGATGGCATGATTCATGCACAAGTGGATGTGCTCATACAGCCCCTTAGTTTAGGATTCTGCAGTCGAACATTCAGATCCCGTCCGCATGAGTGTCATGAAGTTTGTCACTTCTGATTTCAGGTCCAGGTCTAGGATATTGGAGCCCCTGGTAGGGCAATGGATTAGTTGATCCAGGGCGTTGGAATTTATGAATTCCAAGAACCGTTGGGGAAAGGAGTTGGTACCTGAGTAGTTTTCCCAGTTAATGGCAGGGTAGTTGAAATCACCCAGTATTAGGGTGTTTGGTTGTATCTTAATATTTTCCAGTATGCTTAGAAAGGTGTAGTGAGAATCTTGGGACATGGTGGGGATCTGTAGCATGCTACAATTTGGATTGCGGTCTTACCTAGTGTTAGTTGCACCTGGAGAATTTCAGATGCATTGTGTTGGGCAAGTAGCCTGGAGGTGTGAATATCCTTGGTGAATATGGACACTCCTCCATCTTTAGTGTTTCGGTCTTGGTTTTGTGGCCAAAAAGTGTGGTAAGAGTTGCAGCCTGGTATTGCAGGGGTGCTCTCTGAGGCCTTGAACCATGTCTCAGTTACTGCACAGATATCGATGTTCTCCATTTTTAGGAGTGCCGAGAGAGAGTGCATTTTGAGGTTTAGACTTCTAGCATTGAGTAGCATTACCTTCAGATTTTGCATGCTTGTATCTGTTACGGTGGTAGTTTTATCCTTTGAACCTTGCCTAAAAAAGGCACTATAGGGGTGGCAAGAGCTTTAGCCAGTAACCTGAATCCCAGTGGTGACAAGTGCAGACCATCTCTGGCAAAGCATTGTGGTTTGTCGATCATGTCTTCCCAGGCAGACAAATACTGGATCCCCTTTGAATGACACCAGAAGCTTAGCCAATTGTTGAAGTCAATCATTTTGTCCTTATACTGTGGTATCATTCTGGGTAGAGGCAGGATGCTACTCAGGGCTAGGGTCATACCTGCCTGGGCCACATGATCCAAGAGCTCTTCCATGTCTCTTTTCATGTAGTCCAGGAAGGTACGTCTCAAGTCATTCACTCCAGCATGGACAATGACAGAGTTGTATTTGTACTTGTTGTGGAGTGACTTGAGTGCATGCATTATGTGGCGGATCCTGGCACCTGACAGGTAGCTGACTGTAATTTTCTCCTTGTTCAGCCTGGTGAGTGGGACATCAGTGTGCCTGACTATAGAGTCACCTATGACTAAAGTGTTGGGTACATTGTCTTGCCTTAGGGGCTGTTGTTGGGTGGCACACTGGAGTCGTGAGCTATGTGTCACTTTGGTTGTGACAGGTGTTTGTTTGCTTTTCAGCTTCGGAGGTCCTTGTTGCTTGGGCAGGTTAATGTTAAGGCCTCCGCATATGTGGGTTTAGTGTTGCTATGTGTGGGTGTTGCTGGTGTGGGTTTTGAAGGGCTATGAGTGCCTGAGGTGTAGTGCAGGTGTTAACCTTCTCCTCTTGGTTGTCTAGCACAATCTTGGTTGGAGAGAGCTTTGCTTCCAGTTTGGCTATGTAAGTGCATCTCTCACAGGTTGTAGTGTTGGGTGGTGGGAGGAGAGTATTGTCTGTGTACATGAGGCAGTTGCCACATTGCCGCAGTTGCTGCATTGCCCCAGTTCCCAGATTCACCAGGTAGACAGGAGAAATCACTGGAAGCTGACCCTTGGGCATGCCTGTTTAGGTGCTTTTTTTGTAAAGTTTAAGAGCTGTTTTCCCTTACCTTTGCAAGGTACTTTGCAATTATAGGCTGTTTAGTGCCTATGATTAATTTCTCCTTATTGACAAGTAGAGTTGAGTGCTTGTATCAGTTTCAGGCTTCCTAGTGCTTTCCAGCAGGTTCTAGAGCAAGTGCTAGTCACAGTGATTCAGATATTAGTGCTACTACTGAGAAACCAGCTAGTTCTAAGGGAAAATTTGAAGAGCAAACTTTCTGGCACCTGGAATCGTTTAACTGTAGCCTCGCAGTCCTGCACGATGCGAAAAATGTGCAAACACACGCGTTTTTAAGCCAGAAAGTTGAAAGGGATAGAAATCAGCCCAAAAAGGCTAATAAAATTACAATTTCAGAGCTGGAAACCACTCCTCTAGTGTTAGATAGGCAGTACAATGCTCACCACTCCCACTGGTAAGCAGTAGGACTTCCCACTACCACAGCAAGGTCTGGATAGTTCTGAACACAGAAAATAAAGTCTTGAGACAAGCAAAGCCTGGGATATGGACTGGCTAGGAAAGGTGGGAAACGAGCAAACAAGATATCTCAACCACAGATATAATCATGAAACTTGGAACATGCAAATACTATTGCCAAAAGCTCTTTCTCAATCTGACCATATTGCATTTCAGTTTGGGTAAATGTTCTAAATGCATAGGCTACTGGTCTACCCTCTTAAAGAATAACTGTGTTAAGACCAAATTCTGAAGCATCGCAGGAAAGAGTTACTGGTTTGTTGACCTCATAGTATCTTAGTGTAAGTGGAGTAGCAGTTTTCTGCTTAAGGTCTTCAAATGTTTTCTGGTGATGTTCTAAGCATGACCATGTTACATTGTTACGTGTTAGCTCTCTCAGAGGTAGTGTCAACTCACTGAAGTCTGGTATAAACTTGCCTAAATAATTGACCGTACCAAGAAAACATTGTAGAGCTTGATCATTATCTGGTGCTGGCATCTCAAGAATGACTGCTTGCTTGGATGGGGTCTCATCTCAAGCCAATGCTAATAAATAAATTACCTACATATGTAATTTCTGGTAGTCTGAACTTTTACTTTAGATGTTTAAGCTTCATTTTCCCTTCACATGCTCTGTCTAGAACTCTCTTAAGATTTCTGTCATGCTCTGCTTCACCGTAGCCTCCAACCAACAGATCATTGACTATTATGACACAAGGATAACCTGAAAAAAATTGCAACATTACACACTGAAAGACTTCACTTACTGAATTTATTCTGAATGGCATCATAAGAAATCTGTATCTTCCAAATGGGGTACTGAATGTAGTCAGTAATGAAGATTTGCAATTAAGCATCACTTACCAAAATAAACTTTTTGTATCAAAGACAGAAAAAACAGTGGCATTTGGTATTAGAGCTGTGACTTCTTCGACTGTATGCATGGGATGATGCAGCCTTCTTAATGCTTTGTTCAAATCTCTTGGGTCAATACATATTGTGATTTTGTCTGAGCCTTTGTTGTTAGCTGCTACTATGGCCAACACCAATTCAGCAGGTTCTGTAACTGGACAAATTACACCTTGCTGCAACATTTTGTCCAACTGAGTTTTGACTTTATGTTGCATGGCTATTGGAAGTTTTCTTGCAGATCTGACTACTGGACTGATCTCTAGGTCTAACTTCATAGAATACACAATTGGAAGTTTGCCTAACTTGTCATCGAAAACATCAGCATACTCTGAAAAAATAGTGTTAGTGAAGCTGGAACTGGGACATGTCCTTATCTGATGAACTTCTTTGGTAAAAGAAAGCAGATTCCTTCTCAAACTGTCTCTGAGAGAATAATGACTGCACAGGTCTTTGAACTGTATAGAATAATAAGCTATAACAGTTCTTGGCCACATAACATGAAAGCACTACTGAGCCTTTGGTTTGAATTTCTTCACCTCCATAACCAACAAGTTTCGCATATATGGTCACATTTATTTATTTATTTATTTTTATTTTACATTTGTTGACCGGACTAGTCTAACTGGATATATGTCCATTTTCAGTAGATGCTCAGGGAGAAAAGCTCCAAGCATGAACAGTGACAAAGTTAACAATATATAAAAAGACATTTAGTTGTTCACCAGCTCTCACCTTAGCAAATGTGTCTTCTGACATAACATTATACTTTGAACCAGTGTTTACTTTGAGCTCAGTAGATTTTACCATTGATCTGGTCAGTACAAAGCACTTATTTGCCAATAAATCTACTGCATCAATCTTTTCACCAATCACTGACACACCATCTATATATAGAAAGCAGACCGTTGCAGTTCAACTTTTTTGAAAATGGTTCATTTTCTTACATTTATGGCATCACTGACCAAATGCTAAACTTTTTCACTTTTAGACTCATGGCTGGCATCACGATTGCAACAGTTAACAATAAAGCTTGACTTGGGTTTTGCTGACTCACCCTTGTACGGCATTGAGCATGCTCCTTTAACTGAACTAGTCTTAGAACTTGCTGGAAGATTGCAGGTTTTCCTTGCCACACCGGGTTCATATTAAAAACACAAATGTTTACTTACCCGAACATCTAAACGCCGACACATCTTCATCGAACCGCAAAAACATAGATCATCCTGAAGCATGAAATTCAAAACATCGAATCGTCATGGTTGGCCCTTCTGCGGTATAGCTCCGTAAGGTAAGTGTGTG
This sequence comes from Protopterus annectens, assembly GCF_019279795.1. Classification (NCBI taxonomy): domain Eukaryota; kingdom Metazoa; phylum Chordata; order Ceratodontiformes; family Protopteridae; genus Protopterus; species Protopterus annectens. The sequence goes on from NC_056731.1 coordinate 473,980,329, forward strand.
ATAGTTTCGGACCTTAGGGTGCGGGTTAAGGTAAGTGCATAGATGGTAATGTATGTTAGATTTAGTGTAGGGTTAGAAGTAGGGTTTTATTAAATGTATGTGTGTAGATTATTTAGTTTGTTTGGGTATAGCTTTTTAAGGTAAGTGTGCGATAGTTACGGACCTTAGGGTTAGGGTGCGGGTTAAGTTAAGTGCATACATGGTGGTATATGCAAGATTTAGTGTAGGGTTAGAAGTAGGGTTTAGTTTAGGCTTAGAAGTAGGGTTTTGGTTAGTGTATGTATGTGGTTTATTTAGTTTGTGTAGGTAGTATGTAGCAGGCGGTGGGATGGGACAAGTATGACATTTCAAGTTTTTGAATTTCGCGGTTTAGGGCATTTGGTGTATTTGTGGTTCGCAGAATATGTGTCGCTGTTTAGGTGTTCGGGTAAGCAAACATTCATGTTTTTAATATGAACTTGCCACACCTACAGGGGCTACATCTGCCATGTGCTTAGGCCTGTTTCTACCTACACATGTCGTATGCAGTCTACATTTGCTCTGGAGCCTGCCCTCATCACTTGTAAGCATATTTGTGTGCCTTTCTGTAACTTAATGAATTTGACAAATCTCAATAGCATTGTTCAGCATTAAATCACTGTCACGAAGCAAAATCTTTCTCACAGCAGCATTATTAATACCACACATGAGCCTGTCCTTTATTAACTCATCTTTCGAGTCACCAAACTTACACATTTTAGTTTTGTTCCTCAGGTCAGTAATATAAGCTACAAAAGTTTGTTCTTGCTTTTGATCTTTTGTGTAAAACAAATGCCTCTTTAATGTAACATTGGTCTTGGGGTTGCACATTTATCTAAATTTGCACTTCTTTCCTTGATACAGCCTGTACAATAATATGAAGATTTTCCCCTTCACCTTCATACACTGCTGGTGCATATACAAATGAATGCAATCTTTCTATGGCCTCTGACCCCGCTAGATTTAGCAAAATGAATGCCCTGGTGCATGCATCGTTATCAGAATAAGCTGCTTGTATGAATATATTGTACTGTTGCTGAAATATTCTCCAATTATCTGCAACATTCTGATCAAATACAAGTGGTAGCGGTTTTCAAAAACATTTTGCCATATTAATATATCTCAGTGAAGTCTTTTGCCAGTATGCACGAACACACACGTACATATGCCTGAAATTTATTCCAGTACTGTAACTATGCCCAATAACACAACAAGCCTCTGTATAACTGAATTTTGAGAAAAACATTTCCCAGACACTGTAATACTCTTGAAATCACCTCTTATCAGTGTAAGAAACATTTCAAATAACTGCACTGTGCAAATAAACTGGGTGGAAAAAGCTCAGAGTAAGGAACATTTCAAAGTAATTGCACTTTGGGAATAAACAGTACACAGCACACTGAAGTTTCCCCAAAATGGTGGTACTCTGCTAAACAACTCTGTATAGTGCAAGAAACATTCTACAATGGTGGCACTCTGTGAATAGACACACCCAGCACAAGAAACTTTTCAAAGCGGCTATACTTGACTGCACTTTATGAGATAGTGGCAGTTTGCATACAACAAACTCTTATGAATAAATGTACAGTAATAAACACACATTGTAAGCACTTTTGCACACTTTGAGATACTTCAAATAACTCGTTATTTTGCCCTTTGTTATATTCATTTTGCTCATTGAATCTCATCTCATGCCCATTATAGTTTCTTGTGCTCGTTTTAACTCTAAACATGCTCATTTTACTTTAAACATACTTATTTTGCAATTCGGAGGTAATTTTCAACCCTTTATGTGCTTTTCTGATGCTTGTTTTATCAAATTTGAAACATTTTTTTAAATAAACTTTGTTATGCTTCTCGTTTGTTAATAAACATTTTTGTGTTATTCTTTTGCTTAGTAATAAAACACCCACAAAAGCCTGGTTGTGATAGCTGAGACAAATGACAAAATCCTCGGCTTGAACTGGAAGAACGTATTTTATTACAAAACAAGACAACCACTGATATTCACAGGTTAAGTGCTTTCATCTGAATGTAACCAGACGTCCTCAGAACAACAACAAGGTGGATCTGGAGTGTTTAAATAACCTTTTAGGCACCAAACTCTGAAATAGTAACAGCAGTTTAAACAGACAGTACTCTAAATAAGTTGTGACTACTATCATGCACTACTTTAAATTCACTTAATAAAAATGAGATATATCTGATATGCTATTTTAAAATGCTATTAAAAATGCTGTAAAAAACATATATGATGATGCTGTAAAAAACATATATGAAAATCTATATTCTACAGGTAGGGAGGTTCATTTTATCTTTATTTCAAAGGAGACCACTATGTGATCTGATCTTACCAGTGAGCACATCACATTTTTTGGGGGGGGGGTGCAGCATTCTCCCATATTTGTGAGTAACAGATCTAGGAAATGTGTACCTCCACTGGGAGTGCATACTAGCTGCTCCAGGGTATTTGAGTTTACAAAGTCAAAAAAACTTTGGGCCTGCATTTTAGTGGCCGTGTATGCCTCCCAATTAATGGAAGGATAGTTAAAATCACTTATGAATATGGTATTGGGCTGGATGGTGAGTGATTCAAGTAACTTCAGGTATGGTCCATGGTGGGGGACCTGTAGCTAACAAGAATCTGGTAATGTTTTTTTTCCCATGGTTAGTTGGAGATGGATTAGCTCAAGCATGCAACATTGTTTGACCAACCTTGGGGTTTACTTATCCTTTATGTAGATAGATACACCTCCTCCTTTTATATTATCACCATGCACTACTGGAGTGCTTTCCATGGCTTTGAACCGTGTTTCAGTAACTGCACAGATGTCAGCATTCTCCAGAGTGAGGAGAGCTTCCAGGGAGTGCAGTTTCTTGATGGGACTCCTAGCACTAAGCAGTAACACCTTTATTTTCTCCTGAGTAGCTATTTCTATGTTGGAAGGTTTGTCTGTTTGGTAATGCCTAAAAAAAGGCACTATAGGGGGTGGATAATGTTTTGGACAATATCCTAATGCCTAGAGGTGACTGGTGTAGACCATCCCTGACAAAGCAGCATAGCCTGTCAACCATTTCCCCCCAGGCTGACAAGTATTGGACCACTTTAGAATGACAACAGTAGCTAAGCCAGTTGTTAAAGTTGATAATTTTCTGTTGGTATTGTGGCATCATCCTCGAGGATGTTAGAATGCTGCTCTTTGCTAGGCTCATACCTAGCACTGAGCAGCATATTATGAGAGTTCAATTATGTTTGTCTTCATATAGTCCAAGGAGGTATATCTCAGGTCATTCATGCCTACATGGACTATGCCAGAGTAATACTGATACTTGGGAGCAAGAGACCTGAGCGCTTGTGTGATCTGGCAGATCCTGGCCTCTGACAGGCAAGTAGCTGTAACCTTTTCCTTATCTGGCCTGGTAAGAGAGACATCAGTGTGTGTCACAGCATAGTCTCCTATGACCAAAATATTAGGTTGTGGGGTATTTCACCTTATGAGCTTGATAGTCGAGGCAAAATGAGATGTGGCTTTGTGTTGTGATGGGAATTGTCGTGTTTGTGTGCATGCAGAGTTTCTGAGGATAGCACCTGTGAGGCCTTTTTGCTTTGGATAAGTTACATATGAAAACCTCCCCGTATATGGGTTTTCTCTTTTAATTTCTCCAAGTCTTTTGGGTTTCTAATACCATGAGTGGAATGTACCCCATTCTTAAGTCAAAGTATGATTAAAGTTCATGAAATTAATATTGTTTCAATCTTTGATGTTAGCCAGAAGTGCTCTTTGCAGCACCTGCAATGTGCCCAATAATTACTCCTTCTGAAAGTTGTATAGAGTTACATATATAGGTAACATATCTAAGTTGTTGTTGTTTGGCTTTTCGGCTTTTCCCGGCTATGGGTCGCCACAGCGGAACTCCGGTCCGTTAATGATTGGCAGTAGATTTTTATGGTGCCGCGTTGCCAGCCCGACGCCCAACCTTCAGCGAAGGCATGCCCATTCACGCATGTCTTTCGGAGGCCACTCGACCGTGGGGAGGACATGCAGACTCCACACAGAAGGCATTCCAGCTGAGAATCGAACAGGAGAACCTCTTGCTGTGAGGCAACAATGCTACCGCTGTACCACCGCGGCTTTTAGGTAACATATCTAAGTTCGATTGTTAATTCTTTTTTTATAAGACCTATTGCTCCTACTACTATTGCAGCTGTCTGTGTATCCTTCTTCCATATTGCCCTTGTTTCTTCCTGCAAATCCTGATATTTTATGACTTGGTTTCTTTCTGTAAGTAAGACACTGTAATCACTGGGTATAGCAATTTCAATCATCAATGCTACTTTTGTCTTTTTTTCATGGACACTACTCTATCTGGTTTTCTTGAATCTATTTTTTTAACTGTTGATAATGGGTGATCCCATGTGATATAAACTTGATCATTTTCTATAATGCTTTGTGGCTCATGTTTCCAGTGTTTTTCAGCTACTTCAGTATTATAATGTTTGCACAATCCCCAATGTAACAGTCTTGCCACATTATTATGCGTTTCAGTATACAGTCTTCTGCCATTAGTATATCACAACCAGCAACAAGATGTGCAACTGTTTCCAGATCTGTTTTACAAAACCTATATTTGTCTGTTTCTCCCACATGTTGAATGGACTTTGTAAACCAATGTGTATGTAGTCCACTATCTTGGACTGCCAATATTAACCTTTCATCTTTTCTTTAAATTCACCTCTCCTTAACCATTACCGTGTCCAGTACTAATCAACATGAGGTTGTTTCAAGAGTTTTCTATACTTCCTACTACATTTATTCATTTTCCACATTTCTTGCCCTCTCATCTGATCCTTCACATTATATTATTTTTGTTTTTTGGCACATTCAGTTGCTCCCTTATTGCATCTAGTTCTGGTCTGATTTCTATTCCCGCTTGACACAGATATGCTTCTGCTAAACTAAGCAGGGAAATCAGCTTTGGCTTATTCTTCTCATGTTTCAAAACTTCCACTATGTTTGAGTGTTGTGAGGTCAGTAGACATGTATGCAGTCCTACAATTGGAGATCTACGCATGTAATCAATTTTGAGGAGGCCCATACCTCCTTCAGAACGGGGACTGTCTTGGTATACACAGATTTTTATAAATCATTTAATGAGCATGAAGCATCCTTCTTCTCTTCCTGTCCAACCTATCCAACACCTCTTGGGGCCAGTCATTCACTCCAAAACTATAAGTTAGGACAGGAAAAACACACTGATTTATAGCTTGGACTTTGTTCCTAGATGCCAATGCTGTTTTCACTGTTAATTTTAGTCTTCTAAAATATTCCTTATTATGTTTTATTCACATTTGTTCATGTTTTATTGTTGATCCTTCATCAGTTCCTAAATATTTATATACTCCGTCTTGTTCAAGTTCTTTTATATCACATTCCTGTCCCAAACTGATGTTTTCTTTGTGCTGCAGCTTTCCTGCTTTAAATGTTGCTTTTGTACATTTATCAAGACCAAATGACATTCTTATATCATCTGAAAAAAGTTTTGGCCACTTACAGTTGTGATTTTATTTCCTCATCTGATGAACTATACAGTTTTAAATGATCGCCAAAAAGAAGATAAGTCTCATGTTACAAAGGTCTATGTGTCTGACTCTTTGTGGGTGTAGTGAGTGGTGTGTGTGAGTCGTTGACAACCTGTTTATTGCTTTTTGTGTCTGTGAGAGTTTAGCCTCCTGTGTCAAAGTGTAACTACATCTCTGACATACTGTATTTGTCAGTTCCAGAATTAAGTGGTTGTTGGTGTACATAACACAATTGCTACATTGCCTCATGATGACATGTCCACCAAGCTACACACAGAGATAGCAGGAAAGTGCCTGTCCTTGGTTACAAGTCTTAATATATACTTTACAAGGGAAAGGAGTGGAGGATGTTTGTAGCCAGGTGAGGGATAGGTGCTTACTTCGTGTAATCTACATCTACCCTATCTGGTGATGCTGCCCTGCACCCAAATCAGATGATCTTTGAGCAGCGATAGCCCTGGGTGTTGTAATAATGTGATGTAGACCTAAATAGTTCTAACTGTGTAGGACTTGCTCACATGGAAATGGGTGATGGGGTAATTTCTGGACTGGGAATTATACCTGCTTAAGGAGACAGTCAAGTCCATATAGAAGATGAGGAAGCTGCATAAGCTTTGAGAAATTTTCAGTAACTCCACCTTTGAGTCAATTAATTTAATTACTCAATAAATGACTGCCCTGTGCAGTGGGGGCTACAGAACTGAATGGCAGTTAATTTCACCTTTGCTTCTAAAGGGGGTACATGTGTTCTCATCAAAATGAAGTGCTGATTTTTTTATTCCTGATAATACTGGTGCCACGTGTAGTCACCTAGAAATAATTCAAAAAGTGGCTGAACTTTAACATGCTATGTAGGATGGTAGTTCCTAGTTGGCATAGTTAACTACTCTTTTTTTCTGAATGAGGAAGGTATTTTGAAGTTCTTTATGGTCATAGCTATTATAATTTTATGATTAGGCCTTATTTTAGTCTAGATTAAAGCTTGCATTTTAAAGCTGTCAGTGACACTGACCACATTAGCTACAAATCATAGTACATTTGAGGATGAAAGTACTGCAATATTTTAATAGACTATATGGCAACATGTCTATATATATATATATATATATATATATATATATATATATGGGTCTACTTCTCAACAAGCATTTTATGTGGGGGGCCTCCCCAATGTGGGGGGCTGTGCCCCCCACCCCCTAACTATACATATCAACCCCAGGGTCGCACAACATTGGTGAGGGGGGTAAATCTGCTTGTTGACCAAATGAACTGTCGACCAAATGAGTGTCGATCATATGGCCTGTCAACCATCTCAGGTAGACCCATATATATATATATATATATATATATACATAGATACATAGATACAGATAGATATATAAGGGGAATGAGAAAACAAATGTGAACATAAAAAATGTGCAACTGAAAATTATTTACAGTATTCAGATTGTGTTTTTATTCCATCAAGATATAAAGCATGTTTTTATTGCTAATAAGATTATATTTTTGAAAATACTGTAAAAAAAATTGTGCATGTCAGGGACAGAAGGAATTTGCATGCGAAGAATATCTGATACCAAGTGAAAAAGTGCCCACTCATCTGAGAACCTGTTGTCATTGTCCAGTCATAAAAGAAATATATGATTTGAGTATTGCTTTACAGCATCAGTTGGGGGAATTTAAGGGTGAGGCATACACCGAAAGAAAAATGTTATTGTGTGTAGATATGCTTTCATTACAGGATTGATTCCTGAGTGTTTTTTTCATAAAATACTGATTGAATGCACCTGTGGTTCATTATAAATATGAAAAAATGTTAGCATGACAAAAGAGTAGTAAGTTCTTTTATGGAATTCGGAACTCATGCCTAATATGGAAAGTCATAAACATAGAGTCAGGAGATTTTAGTTAGCAGAACTGATGCTTTACTGTTTGTTTTTAATTGCTCAGTGGTTCTAAGACTGATACAGTAATGTTGCTTTTAATCAGAAAAGGTATAAAGACTGTATGATTCCACTGTTTGAGTAGACATAACCTTGATTTCTTAGTCTACCATGTATATGCTTTTCTTTGCAATAAAGGAGATTGGGATTCTCTGCTGAACTGTGTTGTGTGAAAGTTGTTTCGTACCTTAACAGTACAAAAAGATTATCGTAGATTTTTATGTGGAAGATTGGTATGTTTCTTTAACTGATACCTTTATGCCAGCATCTCTGTATGGGATTTTATCTGGTGACTTTCCTTGAATAAGCTTACTTTTAAAGGGAACATGAAATATAAAGTTCAGCCTGAAAGGAAATGACATGACTGTGATATTGAGAAAGATGCCATACATGATTTTTTTGACATGTCAGCATAAATCAGGGTTTGGAGATGAAGTATGCAAATGTTTCTTATTTTATGGGCTTAAATGTTTATGTTTATATAATATTCAATCTTGTGATTATGGTACTCCCTAGAATAGCCATATGGAAGTTATGAATATAAGTTTTTTATGTCCGGACTTTGGTTTATTTGGCTTGCTAGCTGTAAAGCTGTTTTATATAATAAAAAGTGGATCCTGAATTCTGGAAAAAAATGTGGATCCTGACAGGTCTTATTTCATGGCTTGGCTTCATTTTTGGCTATGACCAAAAGGCTGGTAAAGTTAAATTGCTTTTCTGCCTCTCTTTTGATTTGACTCATGATTGATTGCTTTCACTTTTTGTATGCCAGTCAATGGTTCTGCATTTGTCTACATGTTAATCCATACATCTGTAATTGCCTGTAATTCATTCTGCAATTTTATGTCACCTTACAACTTTGTATTTGTATTCAAATGCATGTTTGTTTATTTTTGAGATTTCATATTTTTCAAGAACTCCTAATCTTATTGCTAAGTGCCTTAGGATTTTTTATATCCATCAACTCAGGCATATATGGGTGTTCCATCCCCCAAAATGTCACTAAGATTATCACTGTTTCTTCAAACTGTGCCAACTGTGTCACTATCAGTCTGATCCTATAGACTTAAGCTTGTACTATTCCCTGGGGCGTGCATACTGGGACACATGGTACACACAATATTCTGTACCATATACCCTGTTTGTCAATATATTACACAAGCAGTCCGCAGGTTTCTACATGACAAAGCTGCAGGTTGCCAATGGTCATAACCACTCTGCTTCATGCATGCTGTAGTACACAAAGGTGTAGTAAGGCATCTGGAAGTGTTAAAAGTTTCCAAGGTGGACAGAGAGTGTAAGCTTGTCATCAATCCTGTAATGGAACCTGCAGTTAAAAAACCATAGAGTCTGCAAAATTACAAATTTGGACAAACTGTAGGACACCCTTTTCAACATTTTAAGGAATATATCCTCACAAGACAGCTGTTGGAGACAGCCTGAAGTGAATATTCACCTTACTTAAGACAGAGGCGGTAAGTTTCACAGCCCCCACGCTAAAGGATAATGCTGCCCAAGATGCAGAAACCTTTACAAATGCACTCTATGAGCACCTACAAGGATGCATGAATCATACCATTCCTAGCAAAACCAAGACTCACTCCTCTAAGAGAAGGAAACCAGTCTGGTGGACCCCCTGCCATAAACAGGCTGTACAATAGAAGGAGGAAACTAGTTCAGAAAAAAAGCAAATCCCAAGAAGGAAAGACATCCCTGACCAGTATCAGTAAGAAACTAAGGTCCCTCATAAAATCATCCAAGGCTAACTTCGAAAGAAAAATAGCCAAGGATTCAAAAGATAACCACAAAGCGTTCTTTAGCTATGTCAAGAATCTAAGTGGCAACTCACAGATATGCATTGAACTAGTGCAAAATAGCACAAAATATACTGAACCTACTGATACTGCCAACATCCTGGCAGATAGATTCAGTGCAAACTTCACCCCCTCTCACATCCAAAAGGGTCCACAACAATACCGGAAAAGTGTAGTGTCCCAAAAATCACAGACGCACAGGTGAAAATAGCCCTTTCAAAACCCAAAAACACAGCGTCTGTGGGGCCAGATGGTGTCCAAGGCTGCGTCTTGCATGAACTACAGAACGAACTAAATCCCCACCTAACCACGCTGTTCAACCTCAGCTCTACACAGGCTACGTGCCCATAGAATGGTGCACAGCAATGGTTATTCCACTCCACAAAGGAGGGGCCACAACTGACCCTGGTAACTATCGCCCCATAAGCCTGACTAGCCTGGTCTACAAGGCTATGGAATGCATCATCATGGAACTCATTAACAAAGACATTGGGAACCTCCAAACACTTGACCCGACCCATTTCGGCTTGGTTAAGGGCAGATCATGCCTACTAAAACCTGGTTGACTTTTTTGAGACAGTCACCAAGGTCATAGATGAGGGCAAGGCTGTTCACAGAGCTTACCTTGACCTTGCCAAGGCTTTCGATACCATTCCCCACTCGGGTATTACAGAAAAACTCACCAGCCTGAGCCGAAACCCCTACATCACTAGATAGGTTCCCAGCTGGCTTACAGACAGAACTCACACGGTAAGAATAGCAGGCTCCAGGTCTGACTTTAAACCAGTCACAAGTGGTGTCCTGCAAGGTTCAGTCCTCGGACCCCTACTGTTTGGCATATACTTCTCAGAAGTACAGGCAAACACAGGAGGACTATGGCTAACCAAGTTCGCTGATGACTACAAACTGTGAGCCATAATTGACTCTCTGGCTGAAACGGACATCCTCCAAAAGGGCCTTACTGAGATGGACACCTGGTGTCAATGTCATGGCCTCAAGCTAAATGCCACAAAATGCATAGTCAGCCCATTTGGGAAAAACAAAACACCCACAAATTACCACATAGGTGGCAGTCCCCTTAATACATAAGAGGTAATAAGAGATCTGGGGACCCAGGTAGATAGTAATCTCTCCTTTGACAATCATATTGCCAAAGTAGTTAGGAAATGTGGCCCATCTAATTACTAAAGGGTTTGCATCTAGAAATAAAGAGGTTATAGTGCCCCTCTACTCATCACTCATCAGACCAATCATAGAGTACAATGCCCCATTTGGGATGTACCTCGCAAGATACTTCTAACAGCTGGAGAGACCAGAAAAGTATCTCACCAAGAGGATTACTGGCCTCAAACATATGTCCTATGCAGCCCGACTGAAAAAAGTCCGGCTGTACTCAGTGGCATATCGCTTACTCAGAGGTGATCTCTGCCTGACTTACAAAGCCATGTCCAACTCAGAATTGATGGACATGCTCCACCTAAAGAAATCCAAGTCACTGCGAGCCATGTGCTCTAGTGAGCTAAACCTCACCACAACAATAAATAGAACATGCTGGAGGGATAGATTCCTGTCACAGAGACTCCCCATGCTTTGGAACAAAATTCCAAACTACATTAGGCAGAGCCCCTCGCAAACACTCTTCAAGAGAAACCTTGACGAGTGGATGGGTAACAGAAAATACACCTCTGGGATCACTTCATTGGCTCTGCTTGACAGAGGATCAGTTAATTAATCAATGGGGCGGCGAAAGCCGACACACTCTGGCTAGGCTTATAAATGTCCTCGGACAGATAGCTTAGTACCTACCTAAGCAGAGGCAGATTCTATGTTCTTGGCCTTGTTGTAAAGAGGACCTGTGGATGAGTCTCAGGGAAACTGTGTTTGTGTAATAGAAGCTGTCTCTTACCTTAAAGGAGGAACATGAGTATATTACCCCATATCAAACCTGAAGGATGTAAACAGGAGTGTTGCTATAGATGGAAAACTAAGCTGTCTGCTTACTTTCTTCTAAAGAAGTACTTCAATTGTAAATTGAACATTGGAAACTGCTGAGCAGACTGCAGTGCTGTTTTCTGTTTCCACCTTATTCACTGCAAGCTTTACTGCATTTCCCCTTGTATAAAAATATCCATTTTGAATATTGTAATATTGGCAAGGATTGTTTTATTTTGCAAGTACTAGAAAGAAACTACATATTATGGAGAAGTACAGTTAAAATGTATATACTGGTTGGTCAGCCTCATAGCATACAAGGATAAAGCCCTCACTATGTACAGGTGAGATGAGTTTGATTCTCAGGTCTGGCATCTAAGGGGCTGGCAGGGAGGGATGTGTGTGCCCATTCCAGGCAAGGGAGGGTGCTCATCCATACAAGAAGGCATGGTTTATAGAGGGAACGACCCTCTAATGTAAAAGATGAATGCAGTAGGGGATGGGAGATAAGTAACAGGTAAGTCATGACTGAAAAAATTAATCAGGGGAAGTAGTCAATGGCACAATGTACATGCTCAGCTGCACTCTGGATATATGGAACTGTACTATTCACTGACTCTACACAAGTCAGCAATATCTGCTGAAATGTTTACTGCACAATGTAGCACAAAATTCAGCAATGTGCAACTGTACACAACACAAGTGTACAGTATTTTTCCTTGAGTAGTCATACTGAATAGCCGTGGATGTTTTCTCCAGTGGTGCAGTGCCTCCTGCATGGTGTTCCAGTGAAGGCAGGATTTCTCTGTTTTTCCTAAACATGAACTTTAAGAAGTGCCTTTAAAAGTGTTGATCCATGCTTCAGTTTGGCCTGGGAATTGTCTGGTGCCATAAGCCATAGACATTATCCACACACATCTCCATTTGATAGAGATTTAGTGCTTGGCGTCTCTGCTGCAGAGGTATTCAAAAGTATGATGAAAGGGACAATTTGAGCCAGGGAATCTCTGGAATTTTTCATCTCTCCTTTCACAAATTGTCTAAGGGGTTTTCTGTTTCCTCATCCAATTTTGGCAAACACAGATTAAATAGTCTCAACATATTCAGGTAATCAGATGTTTAAAGAGCAATGGCAAGGGGTTCCAAACAGAAGTCTTGAACCTCTCAAATTTAAGGACAGTGTGGTGGGTTTTAATGACTATTCATAAGACCATGTGACCCCCTTCCCACAATGGCCCCTTTTTCTTCCAGAAAGTCTGATTCTCTGTTTCTCTTTGGCAGCAGATTGTGTCAGACAAATGGGTTCTGCAAATCATTCATCCAGGTTACAGATGGCAATGGGAAGAAATTTCTCCTTTCCAGGGAGTCATTCCTCTTCTCCCAGATCAGATTCTTTGTTTCCACCTGTTCTTTTTCACATCTATATTAATCCATACTTTAGATGTTTCTTATGGTCTTGTGGATCTGGATCACATTATCAGTTTGTTGCCTTACCCTTTGGACTATCCCCTGCACCAAGAGTGTTCACAAAGTGTCAGGCTCCAGTTACAGCCCTTTGCAGGCTATGGGGTACCCATTTTTTTCCATATTTAGACAACTTGGTTATCTTTGTAGAGTCTTTTTTAAAGTGCCAGGAATCTGTCTCTTGGGTGGACGATCTTTTACACAAGCTAGGATTCCAAGAGAACATTCAAAAGTTTCTCGACTCCCTAACATAGGATTGTGTTCCTGGGATGTCAACTGGAAATTTCAGTTCAAAGAGCTTTTCTTCCACAGGAAGAAAGAGATCTTTATTTAGATCTATTTCTAAGATTTTTCAGACTTTGGTCACTACAAGTTAATACCTCAGGATTTTAGGATTCTTAAGATAACTCTGGCAAAACTCCATATGAAAAGGAAATAGTGGTATCTAAAATCTCTTTGGTCCTGGCATCAACACCCTTTATCTATTCAAATCCAGTGCTGTATTTTTTTAAAGAAAATAAATCTTTTAGTGGAGGCATCAGGTATCCTTGAAACCAAGTCTCCCCTTTTCCCTCCTATATACTAACTCCAGGATTGCACTACAGTGGGGAAAGGGCATATACCTTTTACTTGCCTTACAGTACTCTACACAGTGCCATATGTACTAAGTTCAGGTCAGTGGAATGAGTTTTCAGTAATTTGATTTTTCAGCGATGTGGTTGGGGTGAAATGAAATTCAGTGAAATGAGATTCAATGAAACAAAGTAGACCCATATACATATATATATATATATATATATATATATATATATATATATATATATATATATATATATACCTATTGCTTTGTGCATGACATTTATGTGCTAATACAAATAGGTGTATGACATACATATTTAAAAACAATTCTTATATATGCTAAATTTGTTTATATGGTTATATTAAAATCACTGTCTTCAGAACAACTTTGTAGTATGTATTTTGTATGTGATGCATTACACCCCACTGTATCTTTGGTGTCATATACAGAGCTTAGTCTTTTTGGTGAAGTATGTTCACTATATTTCATGTTATATATTCTCTAGGCTAGTCATATACCTTCATATACATACATATTATTTACTTCAATTGCACTGAGGCTAGCCCAGCTTGCGTATGTAACTAATTCAAAAGACAACCATAATGCCTTCTTCAGCTATATTAGGAAATTTGAATATAACCAACAATTCTTTACTGATCTCATTTTTTATGGTACCTCCTTCCTTGACTATAAAAACATTTTAAATTTTCTTGTGGACAGATTCTGTTTCAACTTCATCTCACCATCTTCCAGTATGCGTCCCATTTTCCCTCACATCTCTCTTCCTGAAATATCTTTAGACCAAGTTGTTTTGACACTTTTCAAAATCAAAAATACAGATTCTTTGGTGTGTGAAAGTATCCATGGATTTTTGTTGAGAAGCACTAATGCCTATCTAGCAAAACCCCTTCATCAAGTGAGAACAACTGTTTTACTGCCCTTATATAAAAATAGTCCCTCTACTGACCCTGGGAATTGCAGACCTGTTAGTCTTAATTATATGATTTGCAAGGCAATGGAGTACATTTTATATAGGTGCCCTTATATTATAGGTTCACAGGTGAATACTAAGCTAAGTGTCTAGGCCATTTTAAGCCTAGCCAATAACATGAGACTAGAATTAAACCCTGTATCTTGTATCTATGAGGTGAAGACCTTAACCATTATGCCAAACCCACCCAGTATCCCTAGGCATTCAGATGTTTGTCTTTGTCTGCCTGGTAAAGTTTTTTGAAAGTGTCACAGAGGCTATGGGTAAGATGTATACAGCCCATGTTGTCTTCCTGGACCTTGCAAAGGTCTTCTGCTCTACGCTCATGAGTGGATTATTTTCAAACTCTTCCAATTCAACATTAAACCAAGCATAATTTGCTGGCTAGGTAATTGTCTATCTGAAAGAACTTTTACCATTAAGTTGAAGGTGTTTTCCCTGGATGAAAATGCAGCATCAGTGGTGTCCCATAGGTCCCTGTTCTGTGCCCCTACATCTGTGGTATATACTTCTCTGACATGAGAGGTATGCCAATGATTGGAAACCTGGGGTGGTTATCACATCCCATTCTGCTTAAATTCTCCAGCAAGTTCTAGATCAAGCAAATACTTGTTGTGTTCATCATGGGTTTAATACCAAGGAATTCAGCATAGTTCTTCCAATGCATTGGATCAGCTGGTCGACACCCCTACGAGAGGTGAAAATATCTTGGACCTGGTCCTAACCAACATGAGTAGCCACTGTAGCACTCATACAGTGTCATCCTCCTTGGTAAGATCTGACCATAAAGTGATCACTTTTGAAGTCACCATCTCCCCTGAACCCCCCCCCCCTTGTCAGGGTCAAACGAAAAAACTTTTCCACAGCTGACTACAATCTCCTTACTGCAGGTATAAGCAGCTTCACAGCCAACGTCCCTTTAGTTGGAACTAGCACTAATGTCCAAGCCTACACCAAAAAGCTATATGAGGACCTACATAGGTGTATGGACTCAGCAATACCTGACAGGTCCAAATCATCTTCCTCAAGGAAGAGTAAGCCTGTGTGGTGGACAGCAGCAATAAAGAAAACTCTATAATAGAAGGAAAAATTGCTGTCCAGGGCCAAGAAGGAGCAGATGCCAAGTTGGAAGCCATCTCTCCTTTGTCTGAACAAGCAAATAATGTCACTGGTGAAATCCTCTAAAGCAAACTTTGAGTCCAAATTGGCCACATTCACCAAGGGAAATCACAAGGCCTTCTTCACATATGTCTGCAGTCTCAAAGGGAACACCCAAATCTGCTCTGAACTTGTGGTGAATAACACCACATACACAAATGGCATTGATATAGCCAACCTCCTGGCAGACAGGTTCAGTGAAAACTTCACCCCCCTGTCCCCCATCAGTAAACCAGGACATCCCCAGCACCTGACCCCTCCCCACATCACCAGATCCTTAATGCCCTCTCAAAGGCAAAAAATACAGTCTCTATGGGACCTGATAACATCCCTGGCTGTATCCTACATGAACTAAGGCATGAGCTCTTATCTTCATTAGACACCCTATTCAACCAAAGCCTGAGCACCGGCTTTAACCCAGTTGAATGGAGGACAGCCACTGTCATCCCTCTACACAAAGGTGGAGCGTCCACTGACCCAGGCAATTATAGGCCTATCAACCTAACCAGCCTGATCTGCAAGACCATGGAACGCATTATCATGGACCTTATAAACAAGGACATTGGCAACCTCCAAATGCTTGACCCCACACAGTTTGGTTTTGTCAAAGGGAGATCATGCCTGTTAAACTTGGTCGACTTCTTTGAAACAGTCATCAAATCCATGGATGATGGTGCACACTGCCTACCTTGACCTAGCCAATGCCTTTGACACTATTCCCCACTCGGGCATAATAGATAAACTCTCCCAGTTAGGCATCAACCAATATGTTACCAGATAGGTAGCTAACTGGCTCACTGATAGAACCCACTCAGTCAAAGTAGAGGAAGCCACCTCTATTAATAGACCTGCAAAGAGCGGTGTACCCCAAAGATCGGTCTTAGGGCCTCTACTGCTTGGGATATACTTTTCTGAGGTACAAGCCAAAGCCAGTGATCTGTGGCTGACCAAGTCTGCAGATGACTGCAAGCTGGGTGCTGTCTTAAATTCCCCTAGTGATGGGAAAAGAGGGCCCTACCCAAACTGATGACTGGTGCCAGAAGCATGGCCTCACACTGAATGCCAAGAAATGCATCATTATCCCCTTTGGGAAAAATGTCATCCTCACTAATTATCACATTAATAACAGTGTAATTAGCATGCAATCAGTCGTGAGGGACTTGGGCACTCAGGTTGATAGCAGCCTGAATTTTGACCACCACATTGCCTCCTTTGTACCGAAGGTTTTCTACATGGCCCACCTCGTAAATAAGGGTATTTCATCCAGGAACAAGGAGGTCATAACATCCCTATACTCCTTCCTTATTAGACCCATTATCGAGTACAATGCCCCCTTTCACAGGTACATTGCCAAGCACATGCAGCAGTTGGAGAGACCACAGAGGTTCCTGACCAGGAAAATCCAGGGTCTCAAATACCTGTCCTATACAGATAGGCTAAAAGCCCTGTACCTCTACTCATTCTCATACAGACTGCTCAGAGGTGACCTGTGTCTGGCATACAAGGCCATTTCAGACCCAGCCTTGATGGAGTTGCTACATATCTTTAAGACAAACCCAACTCACACAGCCCACATGCAAGACCTTAACCTGGTCTGTGACATTAATAGAATTTGTTGGCGGGATAGATTTGTGTCCCAAAGACTCCCCTGTCTGTGGAACAGCCTCCCTCTCCATGTCAAGCAGAATACTTCTCTAGCCCTCTTTAAGAGGAACCTGGACAACTGGATGGGAAACAGAAAATATACCCCTGAGATCCCACCTGTGTCCCTTCTGTACAGGGGAAACAGGTGCTGACTTTGAGGGAACAGGAGCAAAATTCTTGGCTAGGCTTATAAGGGTCTCTGGGCCAATAGCCAAGTATCATCCTATGAACCTATTGTAAACAGAGCATTACTACTATTACCATACAGATGACATTCCACTTAAATATGAAACAGTCATCAGGGACTTGGGACCTGATGTTGTTAACAGATGATCCTTTGACCACCATCTCTACATGGTGGTTAGAAAAATCTTTCTGTGTTGTACAACTTATCCTTTATTTCTCCCTTATTAGGGCCCCCTTTGCCATGCATGTTACTATGCACTTAACCCAACTTGAGGATCTCAACGTTTCTTCACAAAAATTATCTGAAGTCTCAGGATTCTTAGCTACTCTGATAGACTGAATCCCAACTCATCTACTCAGTGATGTATAGACTTCTGAGAAGTGATCTCTTCTAAGCCTTCCATGCTATAAATGAACCAGCAGTCACTGAAATACAGCTCCTAAACAGAGCTAGTGGCAAAGCAAATTCCCAATCTAGAGATGTAAAACTACATCAACAAAACCAGATGGAGTGATTGGTATCTATCCCAAAGTATTCCACATTTCTGGACTAGACTGCCCTTACATATCACACAGATCACTTTGTTAGCAACTTTTAAAACCAGTCAGAATGATGGATAGGTAATCACAAACTTTCACCTGACACATGAGGAGAAAATCTAAATTGGGTACATTGTTATTCTACCACCTGTACTGGATAATGTGGCAGAGATTCTTGATGAGTTATTTGGCCATATGCTTAGTAAGAACCTATGAGTTGTCATCCCTGCAGCCATTGGGATTTTGAACTTTGAACTCTAGACTTGTTGTGCCTGCTTGGTTAGGGTTGGGTATGGCATATGCTAGACTGCACCTCATATCTGCAACAGTTATAAGCCAGCATTACTACCTTGCCCTCCTATAAACTGTCCCTCACCTCAGTGATGGGCACTTTCATATTTCCTGCCAGCAAACATCAAATTTCTGAACCATTATTTGAACCCAGGTCACCTAGGACACAGCCAGGTCTTTATCCTTTTATGCCACTGTTGCAATCAAGTTTAATAAGTTTTAATCGCCTTTACAGCATTTATTATATATTTTATTTAACAGTATACATTTTGCGGTGGTCACCAGTAGGAGAAATTAAGCTAAGAATGGAAGAGGCTTTTGAGGTTAAATTTACATAATGTGAAACAGACAGATCACGGACCGTTGGCCTTAAGAGAACTGTAGGAAACTGACTGGCATGAGAAAATCAGACAAACTTGCACAGCAGCAGCCTTTTCTGGCTGCTTTCCCAAGAATACCTTGAACTGACTGACCATGTTTTCTGAATGAGTAGTTTCAAGCTATTACAAGCAAGTTAATTTATTCACCCAATACTTACAGAATGAGACAGAAAGTTTGCTTTCTACACTAAACGAGAACTTTTAAAATTCCAAGGAAGATATTCAAATTAAATTAAAACTTCAGTAAAACTAAGATTAGGACTGCAAGGTTAAGGAGCTCATTCTTATTGCAAAACTCTTTCCCTGCCATTACATGACCAGATAACGTATATCTAACAGGGTGCAAAACCTTCCTTAAAAGTGGCTTTTTTAATGAGAGCGAAAAAGCAGGTGCAGTTGATCTAAAATTGCTGTCTTTTTCACCATGTGATCGTGGTACTTGGGGATTAGGGCATATGCGCTTTCCCCACTGTAATGTGATCTTCGAGATAAAATTGAAAAAATACTGGTTGAGTTTTTTGTCTTCATCCTTCCTGGGAGGATGCAATGGAAAACACAATGTTAAATGTTATCAATGGCTACAATTATTGAAAACAAAATCCATCAAAATTAAGTGATCACAAATGAAAACAAAAATGATATATTTGTGATGGCCAACAAGCATAAAATAATTTGCTTTAAGTGGACAGGCTTTGCCACCCACACACCCTGATGTGGAGGCTTCTCTCTCAGTGTGAATTTCTAGGCATCCATGTCTCAAACACATAAGTGGGATATGACTGGAATGGTTACCTTCATAATTTTGAAATACTGAAATCCTGAATTTCAGTATTTAGAAATTATAACACCAAAGCCTTGAAATCCCGAAACACCAGAAGCGCGAAATTCAAAATACAGAAGTTCGGAGCTTCTGGTGATGCGGTGTGTGAATGTAGAGGTGTAAGTTCAGGTAAGTATGTATGAGTGTGTTGGTTAGGGGCTTTAGTTATGTTAGTGTACGTTTTGGCTGTGATATGTGTGTGTGTGCAAGTGGCTGTGAAATGTGTGGGTGTGAGTTACCTTTGTGTGTGTGATTGTGCAATCTTGAAGTTAGTATATATAAGTAGGGGGGTGTGGGGGTGCAGCCCCCCACATAGGGGGTGCAGGGGGGGCTTGCCCCCTTCTTGTCTATAGTGTAGGATTGTATGTTTGATTGTGGGGGGAGATTGTGTGCATGTGTATGCGTGTGGTGTATTTGTAGTGTAGGTTCGCGATTTTAAATTTTAAATTTCGCCGTTATGAGGTTTCGAGATTTCAAGCTTTTGTCTATAGAATTTCGAAATAATGAAATTCGAGATTTCAGTATTTTGGAATTCTATAGTGAACCCGACTGGAAACAATCATCATCCTCTGTGTTACACTTGGAAAACAGTGCTTATGCTGTATTTAGTAGCTGTAATAGTGTCTTCCATTTTTTTTATAATTATGAGATCAAATAGTCAATCAAAAAGAAATGTAAGGCACTTTAAATTAGTCCTTGTCATTGCATTTTGTTTAGGACAATATTGTTACAATAAGTGAAATGTGTAAGGAATTATCTGTCAGCTGAGTGGAAGTTACAGAATTTATAAACTTCATTGGTATATGCAAGAGATAATTTATTTTATTTAACTCTGCACTGAAATTGTTTAAAATGCAATTATCTACAAAAATGACTAGAGATATATTTCATTTCTACCTGTTTTGAATTAATTATATTTAAGTTATGTGGCTATTAATGCAGGTTTAGCCTTCCCCAATACTGCCTACCCTGTATGGTAGAAATTTGATTAGAAAATGGACACTGCCACAGAAAATAGTTTTGTTTTGAATTATTAATTAAAGTCTGTAATTTGTATTTTTTTAATTAATCCGTTCTTCTGTATGATGGAGACTCTTATTTATAGTAATTGCCTGTTGACATGCTGTTTGTGATGCTCAGTAATTCAATAGTTTTATGGAACTGAAACTTCAAAAGAGACCACAGCTCTGTCTCTTGTGTTTCAGGCAGAAATTAGAGCTGATCAATTAAGGACTCCTACATAAGATAGAAGAGGTCACTTAAGGGTAATCATTTGTGAACTGAGGGGGTGGAGCTAGGAACTAAACCTTCTATTTAAGGGGTAAAATAAAACATTTCAGAGCTTTACTAAAAAAGCTCACCAGACTCTGCTACACTTTGCTGTGAAGGAAAGGTTAGTTTGCTTTTTATTTGTTGTATTTTGTATTACTTTATTGTCTTTTTATATTTTGAATACTGTGATTTGTTTTCTTTACCTTGTGTTTTACTTGTATTCTGCTTTTAACTGCATATTAAAACTTCAAAAGCTCTGTCTCTTGTGAGTCAGGCAGAAATGTAATACCACTGTCTTTCTAGTTGCCTTCCCCTTATGTTAATTTGACCATATATCTCATTTCCTCTCTGCTTTTCACTGGCTTGTGTGAGTAAGCACAAAATTATCATTTTGTGAAATCACTCCCCCTCAACTATTTAAATTTATTGGCCATCCTACTGTATTCCATAGTACCAGAATGCAAAAGTGACCACTCTGTCTTGCTGTTTTAAAAATAGTGACTTTCCACTAAAACTTAACTTTTTAGACAGGTAAAACTTAAGTTACCTACTTTCACATCTGACTTCTCTAGTACACACTGCAGTGTTTAGGATAAACCATTTTTTTTTCATCTTACCTTTAAGCATCCCTGTGACTAGCACTTGCTCTAATACCTGCTGGAAAGCAATAGGAAGCCTTAAACTGATACAAGCACTCAACTCTCCTTGTCAATAAGGAGAAATTAATCGTAGGCACTAAGCCTATAACTGCAAAGTACCTTGCTAAGGCACTGGAAAACAGCTACTGTACTTTAGAAAAAAAGCACCAAATCAGGCATGTCAAAGGATCAGCTTCCGGTGATTTCTCCTGTCCACCTGGTGAATCTGGGCATACTGGGGCAATGCAGCAATCGCCTCATGTACACAGAGAACCCTCTCCTCCTACCACCCAACACTACAACCTGTGAGAGATGCACTTACATAGCCAAACTGGAAGCAAAGCTCTCTCCACCCAAGATTGTGCTAGACAGTCAAGAGGAGAAGGTTAACACCCGCACTACACCTCAAGCAACACATAGCCCTTCTAAACCCACACCACCAACACCCACACATAGCAACATTAAATCCACATATGCGGAGGCCCTTAACTGTAACCTGCCCAAGCAACAAGGATCTCTGAAGCTGAAATGCAAACAAACACCAGTCACAACCAAAGTGACACATAGCTCACAACACCAGTGTGCCACCCAGCAAAAGCCCCTAAGGCAAGACAACGTACCTAACACTTTAGTCATGGGTGACGCTATAGTCAGGCACACTGACATCCCACTCACCAAGCTGAACAAGGAGAAAATTACAGTCAGCTGCTCAGCTGCCTGTCGGGTGCCAGGATCCGCCACATAATGCATGCACTCAAGTCACACCACAACAAGTACAAATATGACTCTGACATTGTCCATGTTGGAGTGAATGACTTGAGACGTACCTCCCTGGACTACATGAAAAGAGACATGGAAGAGCTCTCGGATCATTTGGCCCAGGCAGGTATGACCCTAGCCCTGAGTAGCATCCTGCCTTCACCCAGAATGATATCACAATATAAGGACAAAATGATTGACTTCAACAATTGGCTAAGCTTCTGGTGTCATTCAAAGGGGATCCAGTATCTGTCTGCCTGGGACGACATGATCGACAGACCATGATGCTTTGCCAGAGATGGTCTGCACCTGTTGCCCCTGGGATTCAGATTACTGGCTAAGGCTCTTGCCATCCCTATAGTGCCTTTTTTAGACAAAGTTCAAAGGACAAAACCACCACCATAACAGGTACAAGTATGCAAATTCTGAAGGTAATGCTACTCAATGCTAGAAGTCTAAACCTCAAAATGCACTCTCTCGAGGCACTCCTAAAAATGGAGAACATCGATATCTGTGCAGTAACTGAGACCTGGTTCAAGGCTCCAGAGAGCACCCCTGCAATACCTGGCTACAACTCTTACCACACTTTTGGGCCACCAATCCAGGACCTAAACACTAAAGGTGGAGGAGTGTCCATATTCACCAAGGATATTCACACCACCAGGCTAGTTGCCAACACAATGCATCTGAAATTCTCCAGGTGCAAATAACACTAGGTAAGACTGCAATCCAAATTGTAGCTTGCTACAAATCCCCCACCATGCCCCAAGATTCTCACTACACCTTTCTAAACATACTGGAAAATATTAAGATACAACCAAACACCCTAATACTGGGTGATTTCAACTACCCTGCCATTAACTGGGAAAATTACTCATGTACCAACACCTTTGCCCAACGGTTCTTGGAATTCATAAATTCCAATGCCCTGGATCAACTAATCCATAGTCCCACCAGGGGCTCCAATATCTTAGACCTGGTCATTACCAACTTGGGAAATCGATGTTCCACACCTATGGTCACCCCCTCATTGGTCAGGTCTGACCATAAGCTAATCACCCTTAACATCCACATCCCACCCCCACCCCCCAGTAAGGAAACCTCCATAAAAACCTTCTCCAAAGCCAACTTCATGCTACTCAAGTCAGAAGTGACAAACTTCATGACACCCATGCAGATGGGAACTGCAAGTTCGACTGCTGAATCCTACACTAAGGCACTGTACGAGCACATCCACTCATGCATGAATCATGCCATCCCAAATAGAGCCAAGATGCTCTCCTTCAAAAAAAGGAAGCCAGTCTGGTGGTCCCCTGCCATAAACAAACTTTACAACAAAAGGAAGAAACTGTTGCAGAAAAGAGGAACATCCCAGGATGCAAAAATCTCCCTTGGCAGCCTCAGTAAGAAGCTGACATCCCGCATAAAATCCTCCAAAGCTAGTTATGAAAATAAAATTGCCAAAGATTCCAAAGACAACCACAAGGCATTCTATAGTTATGTCAAGAATCTAAATGGCACTGCTCAGATCTGCTCTGAGCTACAACAGAATGGCATTAAATATACTGATCCCAAGGATATTGCCAATATCCTGGCAGATCAATTCAGTGCACACTTCATCCCCCTCTCACCCCCTAAACGCCCCATCTCAATACTGGAAGATTGCCGAATTCCAGTAATAATGGTTACACAGGTAAAAACGCACTCTCCAAAGCTAAGAATACATCCATGGGACCAGATGACATCCTGGGGGCTGTGTATTACATGAACTACAAAATGAACTGGCACCTCACCTAAGTGTCATGTTTAATCATAGCCTCACCTCAGGCTTCATGCCCACTGAGTGGCGTACAGTTACAGTTATCTCACTCCACAAGGGGGGATCCACCTTGGATCCTAGGAACTACTGCCCCATCAGTCTGACGAGCCTGATCTGCAAGGCCATGGAACGTATTATCATGGAACTTATAAACAAAGACATTGGCAACCTTCAAACACTGGACCTCACCCAGTTTGGGTTCGTGAAGAGCCGGTCTTCCCTCCTGAACCTGATTGACTTATTTGAATTAGTCTCCAGAGCCATGGACGAGGGTAAGGCAGTCCACACAGCCTATCTGGATCTCACCAAGGCCTCTGACACCATCCTCCACTCTGGAATCATAGATAGACTTACGAAGCTGGGCATTAATCCCTATGTCTCTTGATGAGTTGCCAGCTGGCTTACTGACAGAACCCACACTGTAAAAGTAGCTGACTCTAAATCCAGCTCCAGACAAGTGACAAGTGGAGTACCTCAGGGTTCAGTCCTAGGACCGCTCTTGTTTGGCATTTACTTCTCTGAAGCACCAGGCCAACACTAAAGGACTCTGGCAAACAAAGTTCGCAGATGACTGCAAACTGGGAGCCATTATTGAATCCCCAAATGATGTGGATACTCTACAAAAGGGCCTTACAGAAACAGATGCTTGGTGCAAGAGCCATGGGCTCAAGCTCAATGCCAAGAAATGTATAGGTTCATAAGTTCATAGGTAAATACTGGGCTATCTGCCCTAGGGCATTTATAAGCCTAGCCAGAGTGTATTGGCTTCCGCCTCCCTATTAGATTAGCCTACTGTGCCTCTGTAAAGTAGGTCACAGAAGGTACCCTTTTAAGATTAGTTTACTGTGCCTCTGTCTAGCAGGGACACAGAAGAAATTCCAGGGGTGAATTTGAGATTTCCCATCCACACATCCAGATTTCGCTTGAAGAGGGTCAGCGAGGGGCTATGTCTAACATGAATTGGGATTCTATTCCAGAGTGAGGGGAGCCTCTGGGAAATGAATCTGTCCCTCCAGCATGTCCTATTTATTTTTGTGCTGAGGTTTAGGTCCCTGGAGCGTGTAGCTCTAAGGGACTTGGATTTTTTGAGGTGGAGCATGTCCATTAATTCTGGGTTTGACATGGCTTTGTACGTTAGGCACAGATTGCCTCTGAACAGGTGGTATGCCACTGAGTAGAGCTGGAGTTTCTTTAGTCGAGCTGCATAGGACATCTGTTTGTAGCCCATGATCCTCTTGGTGAGGTACTTTTGGGGTCTCTCCAGTTGCTGCAGGTGTCGGGTAAGGTACATCCCAAAAGGGGCATTGTATTCAATTATGGGCCTGATGAGTGACGAGTAGAGGGGCACAATGACCTCTATTGATCTAGATGCGAACCCTTTCGTGATAAGGTGGGCTATATAGAAGGTCTTTCTAACCACTTTGGCAATGTGATTATCAAAGGAGAGATTACTATCTACATTGGTCCCCAAATCTCTAATTACTTCTTCCGTACTTAATGGATTACCACCTATGTGGTAATTTGGGGGCATCTTGTTTTTCCCAAAGGGGATGACTATGCACTTTTTAGCATTTAGCTTGAGGCCGTGGCTCTGGCACCAAGCATCCATCTCTGTGAGACCCTTTTGGAGGATGCTTGTGTCAGCTGGAGATTCGATTATGGCCCCCAGTTTGCAGTCATCTGCGAACTTTGTCAGCCACAATCCCCCCATGTTAGCCTGAACCTCAGAGAAGTATATACCGAACAAGAGAGGTCCAAGGACTGAGCCCTGTGGGACGCCACTTGTAACTGGTTTGGATTCGGACATGGAACCTGCGATTGGTATGAACTACCATATAGTTATCCCCTTTAGGAAAAAAACATGTACCCATGAATTACCACATAGGTGGCAGTACACTAAACACCAAAAGTGTGATAAGAGACTTAGGGACACAGGTAGACAGTGGTCTCACCTTCGATAACCACATCACCACAACATTCAGGAAATCCTTCTATGTGGCACACCTCATCACTAAGAGCTTTTCATCCAGAAAAAAAGGAGGTCATTGTCCCACTGTACTCATCCCTCATTAGACCCCATTATAGAATACAATGCCCCGTTTGGTATGTACCTGTCAAGACATCTGCAACAACTGGAAAGGCCTCAGAAATGCCTCACTAAATGAATCACAAGCCTAAAGCAGATGCCCTACGCTGACCACCTTAAAAACTCCAGCTATACTCTGTGGCATATAGTCTACTCAGAGACGATTTCTGCTTAACATACAAGGCCATATCAAACCCAGAGCTATTGGACATGCTACACTTAAAGAAATCCAAATCCCTGAGAGCCACACGCTCCAGGGATCTAAACCTTGTTATCACAATAAAAAAACATGCTGGAGGGATAGGTTCCTGATCCAGAGACTCCCCAGACTCTGGAATAGACTGCCCATGCACATCAAGCAGAGCGCCTCTTTGGCCCTCTTCAAAAGGAACCTTGACGACTGGATGGGAGAAAGGAAATTCACCCCGGGGATCATGTTAGTTACCCTGCTAGACAGGGGTCCAGAGAAGAAATAGCCAGGGAATTGTTATGGCTAGGCTTGTATAGGCCCTAGGGCCGATGGCCTAGTACTAACCTATGAACAGTACCATTGTTGTACTGTGTGTGAATGTGTGTGCACATTATAAGAGACTGATTTAACCTTAAAGTGACAATATTAGATGCACATGGGGCTACAGATAAAACTACTGAATCCTTTTAATAACAACTTCATTAATCAGGCTTCTTACTGCTTTGTATCACTTATTTGAGCACTACAATGTGTGGACTTGTTTTCATTTGTTAGCTTTCTCATAATGATCCACACCTGCTCTAGCATGTTGGCTTGAGTTGACGTTTGTTTAGTTTTGTTACTATTTTTATTTGTTTTTGCATAGCCTATACTAGCTTATAAGTTCTGGGTGCTGCAAGATTATTACACATTGGAAAGAGAGCAAAACAGCTGTTACATTGCCTTCCAGTGATTGTTCTTTTTCTCTTTCTTTTCTCTTTCTGTAATCTGCAGTGATCTTGGAATGAGAATAATAAAGCTTAGGTCTGAGTGGCCCACCTACTGAAAAAAAATGCTTTTTTGTGACACTTTTTGTAAATTGAATCACTCAAGTCCACACATTCCATGAAGTTAAAGGCATATACTCCAGCTGTAATTCATTAGCTTCATTAACTTTCGAGGCTGGCCAAGTGTGATGAATAGTGGACTCCAACCAATATTAGTACAAGTTTACTCAATTATTTGATCAGGTAGAGTTTCTTATTCACTGTGCTTTTTGGCTATGCATTGGAGTTCTCAGCTGCTCCATTAGTGTTTTTCATGTTTGTTGAGAAACAGAGGAGTTAGATTTACTGTGTCATTGTTTCATTATATAACATTATTTTGCTTGTGCCTAGCATATGACTGTTATTATCAGTTAATTGCCAAAATATAAATAAATAGGTTCATAAATAAACAAATGCCCCTATATTTTAATTATTATTTGAGTATTCTGGGTCACATTTTTATTTGCATTTCCCTGGTCTTGTGTATTCTTCCTTATGTTATTTTACTTGTTTATGTTAGCTAACTGGATGTTTATGACTGGGTATAACCCATTTTTGAGAGAAGGCCCAGGGATAAAGAGCTCTTCAAGAACATACAATACAACATGAACCAATACACAGGAGATGAAAAATACATTAAAAACCACTATGTGCAAGAGACACAACTGGATTTTATTTATTAATTCATTTATTTCCACAATTTTTTGCCCTCCAATGGTACTAACACAAACAGCTTGCTTTACAGGCACCTTTGTTACAGTGATTTAATGGTCTCAGTTTACCCACCTAAAGCGAGGTCACCCATGTTCTGCAGGTTAGCCCTAGTATAATATCATACTTAACAATTCATTGAGGCATTTTTCACATATTTGGGGCTTTTTTGGATGTGCCTTAAGCCTCTTCTCAACAGCTGGCATCCATTCTAGCAATACAGAGCTTGTAGAGTGACCAGAGTCGTACATGTTTCCCACAAACCGCACATACTCATTGTGGCTACTTCCCACACACCGCTTCCATTATACACACTATGGTCCATGTCAGCTAGCATGGTCAGATTTTGCCATTTATGGATCTGACAGAAATCTAACTTCTGTGATAGGTAAAGTGATGTTGGCCACCCTTGGTCAGCTCCTCCAGTCCCTGACGCCATGTCATTTGGGTTAAATTTACTGCTTTATCTTTCTATGCCAAAAATAGCTGGTACTTGATTTTATTTCTGTATTTGTTATCCTGACACATGGGCTGAGGATCCTTTTTCAGCTATATCCCAGGCCAGAGGCGCAGGCAACATAACATAATATAATATAAAAATAGAAATCATAATAATAAAAGAGTTGCAACATAACATAATATAGAAGTAGAAATCATAATAACAGACTTACAATTATAACTAAGTATAATACACACAAAAATATAATACAAGGCTGCACAGAAGAAATATAAAACCAAAGTCTGAAAATGCATACAAAAAATGCAAGTCTGAAGATGTTTTAGGCCAGATTTATGCCCTTACAACTTTGTTTACAATGAGCAAAAACATTTTTTTTTCATTTCTGATATGTTGTGACATTTGATTCCATGTGGTCAAGGCAGTTTTCCTCAATTCTTTTTATCTTCATCAAAGCCAGAAGTAAGTAGGGCCTCTTTATCCTTTGCTCTTAGCATGTACTGATGTAAACATGCTTCTAGAAGGATTATACTTCAAAGAAAATGGCTTGAAAGTGAATGAGGCCAGCAGCAGTGTCATTGTTAAGTAAGTGCCTGAATCGATAAAAGATAGGAGGTAAGGGACGACTGTAAAGGGACAATTTATAAAAGGTGTTAAGAAACAGCTGGAAACAAACATTATAATGCATTGCTGTTTCTGTTCTTTGCTTGAAGGGAAAGTGTGATAATTAGGTAATATTTTCTAACCTCTTTTATTGTTATTTAATAAAACGGTATGTTTAGCAGTGAAATGAAGATTACATGCCCTGAGCATGACTAGACCTGCTTGATTATACTTCTTTCAAGGACAAGCTTGTTATAGGTTCATAGGTAGGTACTATGTTATCAGCCCAAGGGCCTAAGTAAGCCTAGCCAACAAGGTTCCCTGGCTTACGCCACCCAAGAAAGTTAATTTCCTGTGTCCCTGTCGAGTAGAGCCACAGAAGTGATCCCCAGGGTGTATTTCCTATTTCCCATCCAATCATCAAGATTTTTCTTGAAGAGTGCTAATGAGGAACTTTGCTTGACATAGATGGGTAGCTTGTTCCAGAGTGTAGGAAGTCTCTGGGACAGGAATCTATCCCTCCAGCATGTCCTGTTTATTGTGGTGACAAGGTTTAGGTCCCTAGAGCGTGTAGCTCAGAGGGATTAGGATTTTATAAGGTGTAGCATGTCCATCTGCTCTGGGTTTAACATAGCTTTATATGTTATGCAGAGATCTCCTCGGAGTAGGCGATATGCTACAGAGTAAAGCTGGAGTTTTTTGAGACGATCAGTGTAGGGCATCTGTTTGAAGCCAGTAATCCTCTTTGTGAGATACTTCTGTGGCCTTTCCAGCTGCTGCAGATGTCTTGTGAAGTACATTCCAAAAGGGGCGTTGTACTCTATAATGGGTCTAATGAGTGTCGAGTAGATGGGAACAATGACCTCTTTTGTCCTGGATGAGAACCAGTTTGTGATGAGGTGTGCCACATAGAAGGATTTCCTGAGTACTGTGGTGATGTGATTATCAAAGGAGAGACTACTGTCCACCTGGGTCTCAAGGTCTCTTATCACACATTCAGCGTTAAGTAGACTGCCATTTATGTGGTAGTTCATAGGTACAGAGTTTTTACCAAAGGGGATGACAGTGCACTTTTTGGCATTGAGCTTGAGGCCATGCCTTTGACACCAGGCCCTTGTGTAGGATGTCCACATAATTTGGGGACTCAACTATGGCTCCTAGTTTGCAGTCATCTGTGAATTTCATTAGCCAGAGGCCTTCTGTGTTAGCCTGTACTTCAGAGAAGTAGATACAAAACAGGAGAGGTCCCAGGACTGAACCCTGTGGTACGCCACTTGTCACTGGTTTGAAGTTAGATTTGGAGTCTGCAACTTTTACAGTGTGGGTTCTGTCAGTGAGCCAGTTGGCATCCCATCTTGTGACGTAGGCATTTATACCTAGTTTAGTGAGTTTAGCTATAATTCCAGAATGGGGGATGGTGTCGAAAGCCTTGGCGAGGTCAAAATAGGCTGTGTGAACCACCTTACCCTCATTTACAGCTTTGGTGACTGCCTCAAAGAAGTTAATCAGGTTCAGAAGGCATGATCTGCCTTTCACAAACCCAAACTGGGTGGGGTCCAGAGTTTGGAGGTTACCAATGTATTTGTTTATGAGTTCCATGATGATACGTTCCATGGCCTTGCAGACCAGGCTCGTCAAGCTAATAGGGCGGTAGTTCTCAGGATCAGTGGTGGCTCTCCCTTTGTGGAGTGTGATAACTGTTGCTGTGTGCCATTCAGTGGGCACAAAGCCTGACGTGAGACTATGATTGAACATGGTGCTTAGGTGGGGAGACAGTTTGTTCTGAAGTTCATGTAAAACGCAGCCTGGGGTGTTGTCCGGTCCCATGGATGCTGTGTTTTTGGTTTTAGAGAGTGCAGCTTTTACCTGCATAGATGTGATTACCGGGTCTCTGCATTCTTCCTCTATAGATATGTGCCCTTTAGGGGGTGAGAGGGGCGTAAAGTTACTGCCAGGATGTTGGCAATATCAGTTAGTTCTGTAATTTTCGTGCCGTTGTGCTGTAACTCAGAGCAGATCTGGATGTTGCATTGAGATTCTTGACATAGCTATAGAATTCTTTGTGGTTGTCCTTAGAATCAGTGGCAATTTTGTTTTTGTAGCTAGCTTTGGAGGATCTTATAAGGGATCTCAGTTTCTTACTGAGGCTGACCAGGCAGCTCCTCCACTCATGGGATTTTACTCTCTTTTGCAACAGTTTCTTCCTTCTGTTGTAGAGTTTGTTTATGGCAGGTGACCACCAGATTGGCTTCCTTTTTTTGGAGGATAGCATCTTGTTCTGTTTGGGATAGCACAATCCATGCACTCGTGTATGTGCTTATAGAGTGCATTTGTGTAGGATTCAGCAGTCGTAACTGTATTGTCCATCTGCATGGGTGTTATGAAGTTCACCACTTCTGTTTTAAGAAGCATGAAGTTGGCTTTGGAGAAATTTTTTACCGTGGTTTCCTTAATGGTGGGTGGGGAGCTGGATGCGGATATCTAGGGTGATTAGCTTATGGTCGTATCTGACCAACGAGGAGGTGATTGCAGATGTGGAACACCGGTCACTCATGTTGGTAATGACTAGGTCTAGGATATTGTTGTCCCTGGTGGGGGTGTGGATAAGTTGATCTAGGGCATTGGAATTTATGAATTCCAGAAAACGTTGAGCGAAGGAGTTGGTACATGAGTAGCTTTCCCAGTTAATGGTGGGGTAGTTGAAATTACCTGTTATTAGGGTGTTTGGTTGAACCCTAATATTTTCCAGTATATCAAGAAAAGAGGAGTGAGAATCCTGGGGCATGGTGGGTAATCTGTAGCAAGCTACAATTTGGATTGCAGTTTTGCCCAGAGTTAGTTGCACTAGGATAACCTCGGATGCATTATACTGTGTAACTAGCCTGGAGGTGTGGATATCCTTAATGAATATGGACACACCTCCACCTTTGGTGTTCTGGCCCAGGTTAGGTGGCTGAAAAGTGTGGTATGAGTTATAGTCTAGTAATTCAGGGGTGATCTCTAGAGCCTTGAACCAGGTCTCAGTCACTGCACAGATATCGATGTTCTCCATTTTAAGGAGTGCCTTGAGTGAGTGCATTTTGAGATTTAGACTTCTAGCACTGAGTAGCATTACCCTCAGTTTTTGCTTGCCTGTTTCTGTTACGATGGTGAATTTGTCATTTGAACCTTGCCTAAAAAAGGCACTATAGGAGCGGCAAGAGCCTTAGCCAGTATCCGGAATCCCAGGGGCAACAGGTGCAGGCCATCTCTGGCAAAGCATTGTGGTCTGTCGACCATGTCATTCCAGGTAGACAGATACTGGATCCCCTTAGAATGACACCAGAAGCTTAGCCAATTGTTGAAGTCAATCATTTTGTCCTTGCACTGCAGTATTATTCTGGGCGATGTCAGGATGCTACTCAGGGCTAGGGTCATATCTGCCTGGGCTACAAGATTGGAGAACTCTTCCATGTCTGTTTTCATGTAGTCCTGGGAGGTACGTCTCTGGTTGTTCACACCAACATGGACAATGACAGAGTATGTATACAGTTATAGTAACACTAGGTGGTCACTAGGAAATGGCAGCCTAGCTAACACTTTGTATTTATCAAGCCTCTATCATAGCTTACAATATAGCTAGTGTTTTACTCAACATTCTTGAAAATATTGGGAATTTGCTAAATCCAGAATGCAGATAAAACTTATTTTCACTCACAAGTTTGAAAAGAGAGAAAGATGACATGCTGCTTCTGCTAAAGACATTTTTAGTTGTTTATGATTTAAAATAAAATAAAGTATATAACTGTAGTAAAAGTGCATTCACAATCCTAATGAATAAAATATAAGAGCACAGATGTATGTTTTGGTATATCTGCAAATTTAAATATGACATTTTGGGCAATGTGTGATGACACATAATAGCTGACTGCTGACTGATATGTTTTGATATTTGCAGAAGTTTTGTCGCTTAAACTTTGAACAACCAAGAAGCCATGACTTCCTGGAGAAATGATTTTTGGATGGACATTGAATCTAGCCCTCGCCTGCTTTACAGCCATGGAGCACAAGGTAAAAATTGTTTGTAATTACTTGTGTAAAATATTGGATGCTGTGACTTATATTTCATCTGGCATTTACTAGCAGTACTCCATTTGACATTATCTTTGGAAATAAAATTTAACAGTAGGGTTTACCCTGAAATAGAATAATAAGGAATTCAATGAGTAATGCTACATGGTTGCAGTTTAATGTTTTCAACAGTTAATTTCTAGGACTGCTCTAAAATTAAAAACAGTGTACTTATCATAGGTCTGATGACCATAATTTCAAATATGGTTCTATACTACAGAACAAGTGTGGTTAACTACTTCAGTTTGTGTGAATATAGGGACTGACAGTGTCTAGCAAATAATTTTGTTTCAAATCGATCCAACCTAGTAATATGTGGATTTTATTTTCCCAAATTGTTTAAGCCTTTGGTTTATTCTGTTGGCCTGTGTTTATATATATTTAAGAATATATACATATCAAAGTAAGAAGTACCACAGATGGATAAAATTATCAGTTTTGCATTATACCTGCAGTGGTATCGGATTCTGGATTTCTAAGCCTTACTCATCTTGATATATTCCTATAAAAAAGAGGCAGATATGAAACACTTGCTTCATAGCACAGCTCAGAATAGCTAGTGTGTTGGAGTCTGCGATGTTAAAATCCTACCAACATTTCTTGCAATATCATTTAACTGCACTATGACCCAGTGGCACAAAAGCTCCTTCACAGGGCACCTGGGGAAGAACCACATTTCTCCCTGCTTACCGAGACTTACTAGTACCTGATTCTTGACTTTATTGCACCCTTGGTCAAAGTATTTCCCGGAGGTACTATTATTTGTATTTGTTAGTTAGCACAGAGGGTTAAGGCTATGAACTATTAATGAGCTGCTTCCTGTAGTCCAGGGTTTGATTCTCTCAATCCCAATTCATCTACTGTGTGACTCTGAGCAAGTCAGTTAACCAGACTACCCCTGGGCAAATTGGGAAAATTGTGCTACAGTCGTCACTAGTCTGATGGACTCCTTGTGTATTAACTCGCTATGAACTTATACTCATCACTACTAAAGCTTATGCATGATGTGCAAGCATAAGATTGCCAGAAGCTTCAGAGAACATATTTGCAGTAAGAACGTTAACCCCCTATGTCTTAATATGCTGGTAAGCAAAGATTAGCTACTGCACTTGTCAATAGTATAGGAGGTTGGTGAAAGGTTTTAAACTTGTTGGAGTTCACATTTGATTTATAGTTTATTCAAAAATATAGTTTCAGAGATTATTCAAATGTAAACATAAAAGGTAAGCCATGTGTTTTTAATGTTTCATTGATGGCCTCTATATATAACACATTCACTCACATTCTTATTATACTATTGGATTGTGCTCTTGTCACTCAGAAACATGGCTAAAGGAGGATCATTCAAGTAGTTATTTTGCCCCAGTAGGTATGATAGAAGCAGTCATGAAATGGAGGGTTATAAGTGCTGTTTCTTTCTTTATACATTTGCTAACTGAGTAAGTGCCCTGTACCCGAGCCCTTTCCGTGCATGACCCTAAACAATAAGACAATATTTATAAAAGTTGGGGAACAACTTAACAGAAGAAATTACAGTAGATAGACAAAATATAGCCATAAGGGTAAATATGATGGTATATTACATGAGTAATGAACAGATTAGTGAATATTGAATACAACTGATACACAGAGATAACTATAAGGCTAAAGCTGAATGTTACAAAAGCATCAGAAATAGGTACACTTAATAGATGTGTTATACAATTAAATTAAATTTCTGATGCTGTAGTTAACATAGGTTAGCTACTATAAATACTGAGAGTTGAGTATAACATTTCCAGAAATAGTGAGGTAACTTGCACGTGTTATAGACGAAAAGGTTAGTGAGAGAAGTTAAGAATGTGGTATGTGGTCATCAAGCAGTCTGTGTTTTTCTGTACTTCCTGCTAATGTTTCATTATGCATTAACTAACACTGACTAATACTGGGACAGTATGACACAGATCCCACTTTTTTATTGGGGTTGTTTTCCTGAGACATAAATACTAACTTTATTTTTTCATTATGAACCAAATACTAGAAATCATTACTGGATTAAATTTATAGCAAATGGTCTTGCCTCCTAAAAGATAAAATCCTCCAAAAGCAGGTAGTACGTTGAGTGACTGAGTTTTGTTTTATGCAGCCTGCGAATATAATATATATTTATTGCTACCAAATGAAGTGGAAATTAAATATATATATATATATATATATATATATATATATATATATATATATATATATATATAAATAGTGTTTGACTTTTATCACACAAGAAACAAGAATAAAAAAAGAAACATTATTAGCAACAAAAGGTTTCCAAATAATTTGTTTTACATGTGTTTACTGGGTTTGTCTATCTGAGCTGATAGCCCTTTTTCAGCTTTGGCCTGGGTAGAAAAACTCCACAGTTTATTTATACAAGTAAAGAGAGTAATTAAGGTACACACAAAAAAACTTTTGGAGAAAAGATCCAGAAGTTAGTTAGTTATACAAAAATATTTATAATGTACAAATAGCATTTATATTATATACAGACTATTA
Source organism: Protopterus annectens (assembly GCF_019279795.1). NCBI lineage: Eukaryota > Metazoa > Chordata > Ceratodontiformes > Protopteridae > Protopterus > Protopterus annectens. The sequence continues at coordinate 474,015,648 of NC_056731.1, forward strand.
AAATGTAAATTTTCAATAAGAAACAAATAACATCAGTACTACCAAGTTTAGTTTGTGATTTATTTTACATTTGTTTACCAGGAAAGTCTGACTGGGCACAGACCCATTTTCAGTGGAGGCCTGGGAAGAAAAGCTTCACAAATAACAGTGTAAAGACATATAAAGGCTCTTGTTCCATATGTTAAGAACATTCGCATTATTTATACAGTGATAAGATTAATAGTCACATTTTGTAGAAAAAATTAGCAACTTTTACAGTGGTTCAAGATTATAATCACATTTTTTAGGTTAATTACGTGCAAAATAAAAGCAGTGATAAAAAAATAGAACATTATTTTTCAAGGTAAGAGTTGTAATATAGAAGTTATAATATGAACAAAGATAGGTTTACGGGGTAGTAAATGACACAGAGGTGGAGAATAAAGCTATGCAGATAGGGGGTGATAGTGTTAGCAGGGATATGAAGAATGAGGTAGTGTAGTAGTAGTGAGAAACCTTATCAATATCAACATTATACAATATTATAGAAATCTCTGTAAAGTCTTATTTTAAGAAAAAAATGAACTCAGCAGTGGATCACTGTTCCACCACAGGTCCAAGGACAAAAAATGATAAATGGGTTCATAGGTATCTTACCTACCAGTCACATTTCCCTTTCTTATAGGTTCGGAGGTGAAAACTAGGCTAACTGCCCTGAAGGGCCATTTTAAGCCTAGCAAATAACCTGTAGTCAGAATCAAACCCTATCACTTGTGTTTATAAGGTGAAGACCTTAACCATTATGCCAAACCCACCAATGAATAAACAGTCCAAGTTAATATTGAAAAAAAAAACACGATTTAATATTAAGCACTTTTGTTCAACAATATACACATGCATCAACAGAACATTATTTTGATGCCTGGAAAAATAACTTCAGATCATTGGCATTTTGTCATACCTATAGTAAATCCTTGTGAGAAATAATTGTATGTGCAATAGCTATAGAAAATAAGAATGAATTTTCTATGAATTGAAATGCTTTAATTATCCATCTACTACTCTGACATCGTTCCAAATGAATGCCACTATAGATGGCCTCAGCTGTCATTTCCTGAGGTCAGGAGGAGATATGTTTACATATGCATTATACACATATTCTGCAGTTCCATTTTCTGTGCTTTGGTAAGACATATTTTATCAATGTGGATAAAAGGTGAAGAAAGTGACTGTTAACTTCTCAGTTTAAAAGGGAGTCCTACTCATCTTGCTAGCTCTCCACACATGGAATAGCTGTAGGGGGAGGCCCCATTCGACCATGAATTGTGAGGGGGGGCGGCAAACTCAGAAAGCCCCTGCTGAACTATACTGCTTAACTGTCCAGCTTTTTGCAGAATGAATAGATTTTTGCTTCTTATTTTTGGTTTGTTCCTCATAAAATTTGTGGTTTTCTGGCAAATCATTTAGGAATGAAATCACTAAATAATGACAGACATTGAGTTTCAGACTTCATACTCTTCAGAAAAATGTATGCTAAAACAAGACCCGTTCTGTCAACTGTCCAAGTTTATACAAGAGCAATTTTTACTGTTTGTATGTTCTCCCAATATATTTGGCCTTGTCCAGATTTCCTGCGTTGAGGTTGACAGATACGCGCAAATAAATCACTTTATAGAATTAGGTATAGCCAAACCTCTCAACTGTCCCCGATTTTGGCTGAAAATGTTGCTCTCCCCCTAATAATCCCTCTGCAAAATGACAAATTTGGAAGAAAACGTGGAGGGTTTACAATTAATAAATAATTGTAATGGTCAGAGTTATAGATTACTTTTAATTTCAGAAATGCATGTAAATTCTCTTATTTTGTCAGCTGCTCATGTTAACAGTACTAATATTAAAAAAGTGTCCCTTCTTTGACAGGTTCCCAGCTGTATTGTGTGGCTATTTTATATATTTGAATCACATTTTTGGTCCGTTTTTCATAAAATTGTGGTTTTCTGGCAAATCAGTGGCAAACCATTAAAGATTGAAGTTAGAAAATAATGGCAGACATTTGAGTTTCAGATTTCATACACTTCAGAAAATTCATCCTAATGCAAGACCTACTATTCTATTATCTTTCTAAGTTTATAAAAGCAGTATTTAAAAATTTTCCTTAGTTTTGGGCCTTTGTCCCACCACTGTTTATGGCTTTTATCCAGATTTCTTGCTCTGAGGCTGAGAGGTATGACAAATGTGTCAGAGCCATCACTGTCAGCCAGAGACATTGCAAATTGTGACATACTTGTTGCACCCCACTCTCCCATGTAGTGACTCTGGATGTGTCCAAGCAAGGCGAGGAGCAGTTATGAAGTGTAAGTGTGCAGCGTATCCCCCCATCCAAGGTAGACAAGAGTACTACAGTGGCTTTTCATCTGTCCTTGATTTTGCAGAATTTTTTGATTTTCTGTTATATTTTTATACTACAAACAACAACAAAGTACTCCCTTTTTGGGAGTTCTTTGTTGTTGTTAGTTTTATATACTTTTCTTTTGTACTCCCAATGGAGACATGTCTAATATGAATGATGACATTGAACTGGAATATAGACCAGTTGGGTCGACAGGTGCTGATGCGACAGGGGACTCCAGTGGGAGTGCCAATGCTGTGTTACGAGTGGAGGAAGATTCGAATGCCTGGTGTGTTGGAGGCGAAGGCCTAGCGCATAGGTTCTCATCTTGTATGATGAATGACTTCAATCCGCTGATAGCATACGAAGTGGGTAGTGGAGTATTAATGGCACCCATGGATATGGATAATGCAGAGCAGTTACATGTGGCTATAGAGAAGTTAGAAAGTGACTCTCAAGTTTAAATGACTAACTACACAACGTCAACATTTTGAGGTCTGCCTCAATAGAGGGATTATACCGAGGGGACTTTGTATACTTAAGATGCCCACGTATGGTGAACAGTATCCGGAGCTACTAGCCAAATGGCAGAAGCTGAATGTTGAGGTGAGCATGAATTATATGAGACTATTAATAGATTTTTTCAGACCACAAGAGAACGTTTTAAAAGAATCTATTATAGAACAACAGCACAGCTTGTATTCACGTTTTTCTGCTGATGTTGTAGATCATGCTTTAGCTAATGTATTAGCTGGTATTCATGTATATGAAAGACGGTTATTGCAGCAGAAGCGTGGTAAAATAGATAGAGATGTGCAAGACTTTCATAGGTTCATAGGTTCATAGGTTCATACTAGGCTATCTGCCCAAGGGCATTTATAAGCCTAGCCTATAGCCCCATTGTCTTATACCCTTTCCCTTTCCTAAAAAGTTGAATAAAAACTATCATTTGCCTCTTTCTCTGTCAAGCAGTGACACTGAAGTAATCCCTGGGGTCTCTCTGCATTCATCATCATCAAGATTCCTCTTGACAAAGCCAGGCCTTTGCTCTGCCTCACATGTACATGATTTTGTTCCACATCCATTTTGTTCTCTGGGTGATCTCTGGGTGATGAATCCAGCCTCTTCTAAATATAACCCGTGTTATAACCCGTGTCCTGTGGGGGATCTCTCTCTAGGATCTAGATTTTTTGGATATTCATCAACAGGGTCATGTCTTCACTTGGACCAGGCCGAATCAAGTCTCAAAACAAATTACTTCTGATGAAAACCGGGTGCCGAGGGTGAATAGAGACAATAGACAGAAGAACTTTGACATTGCACAATTGAGCCACATTATGACTGATCAAGTTAATGTGGGTGTTGCTGGTGACTCTGCACAACCGACTTCTGTTGGAGAAACCAGTGGAAATGTGAGTGTTAGATTAGATCAACGAGATACATCCACTAGTTTGACTGTGGATGAAAAGTAGTTGACGCAGAGAAGAAAGTGTCAACACAGATAGGGTCAACTGGTGGTTCTGGCAACAGCAAACCCACTAGTGAAAATGAACATTTGATTGTTCGACCAAAGGTGACTATGAATGTTTATAATGGTAATAGACACACCATGGGCCACTCTTGTCAGTCGAGGGAGACAGAAGAGGAAGTTATCTGGGGACAGAGACTCGAACAAATCCCCCAAGAAAATGTGGAACCAGACATAAATTGTTTAGTCTGGAATTTATCCAGTAGAGAGTTAGATGGTCATGAATTGAATGTTTGAAGGATTGAGTTTCATTTCTACTAAACAGAATAGATTGACTGATGTACTGATAGATGTTAAAATGTATATCAGGAATGTTATGCTTAGATATGATTTTGGGAATGGTGATATTAGGTATGAATATGTATTTAGGAAACCAAGTGACTATGTACCTAGTAATCATCCACTGGTTGAAGCTTTTTTCAAGTTAGTGGAGGATGCTTTACATGCATTATACAGTGAAGGTAGATTGGAACATATAGTAAGAAATAATAGGTTCAACTTGAGTTTTCATGAAAGGAATGCCTTACAGAGGTTGCAAAATGATGGTAGTATAGTAATAAGGCCTACAGACAAGGGGGCCCTTAGTCATCATGGACAAAGAAGGTTATTCCAAAGCCATGTTACACATGTTGAGTGACAGCAATTATTACAGTGTTATATCTAAAGACAAGGTTGATAGTATCAAGTATGGGGTCTATATGGCACTGTTGGATTTATGTGAATAAAAGATCTTTGTTTTTACACACACTCTGAGTAATCTGGATAAATTAAGTGAGCCTGGTTGCCTCATACGCGGTGCTGTTGTTGGACTTACTATATTTTTATACTGTTGATTTATGCTTCTTATTCAGAAAATGCATGTTGTTGCAGTGCCTGTTGCTCTTTTTTTAAGTAGAAATGTTTTAATGACCATCATGTAAGCTTGTCTGAGACTGTAAGATGCAAGTAAGCTTTAATAAGCATACTGTTAAAAAATTACCAACACTGAAAGCCTTTTTATTGTTGCCATGCAGATAATATTTACATAACTAGATAGCGTATAAGCCTTAGGTACTGAAATGCATATGACAGTATTTGTAATAAAGGACAGGATTACAGTATTTTCAGAAGCTCATTACATTTGTTGGAGACTTGCAGTCATCTTTGCAGGCTTTACCCATAAACAAAACAGAATGCTAATCTATCATGTGTGGTCCATAACCTGTGCAGTAATCCTTTAAGCAATTTAATCCTGAGCTTGTTCCTTGTTTGCTGTTCATTTTTTACTTTGATCATGTTTTTCCCATGAAACAAGTAGATAGTTGTTGTCAGGCAGCAGTCTTTTTTGGATAAGAAACATTTTTACAAGTGGGGGTATCACAGAGATTGCTACTTTCAGCATGTTACTTGGAACTTTTATAAAGCTGAATATAAATTATAATTAGAACTGCAGTGCAAGGAGAAGTGGTTTGAGTTGAGTGCTGCTTGTTTTTCTTATACTTGATTTTGACTGGCATTCCAGTAATGTATTTAAAAAGTAATTTATTTTTTCATGCCTCACAACCTTTTGATTTCCATCTCGATATTATGTAAGCTGTAATGTATAGAACCAAAAAGGACCAAAGGCAAGCAACTTGGTGAAGTGGGAAGTGCTTAGCAAACAGTCCAATCGAAAAACAAATCACAATTCCACACAAACGCGAGTGCAAACGTCTTTTACTGGATAAAATAGCAAAACATTTTTTTTGATATTTTATCCAGTAAAAGAAGTTTGCACTCGCGTTTGTGTGGAATTGTGATTTTTTTTTTTTTGATTAAGCTGTAATGTAGCCAATGCATTGAAATATTTTTTTTCTTCTACAATTCATTTTGTCTTGATTGGACTCTCATAATAACGGTTTGGCACCCAGGGCAGCATATTTAATTAAAGTCCCAGTTTTTGCTGTTTTTAGCATAGCTCCACCCCTTTCTAGTTGGCCATACCCAATCGCATTGGCCCCACCCATTCAGCTGTGTCTTGCAGCCCCCCTTTGATTTGAAATCACCAGCTGCCACTCATAGCCAGCCTTAGGCATAGGCCAAATAGGCGGCCGCCTAGGGCACTGCTCTAGTAGGCACACTTTTCCAGTACTTATTTGGTGCAGGTAGACTAGGATGGGGGCACTGGGTGGTGTGGCGGGGGCACCATGGAGGCCTTTTGCCTAGGGCACCAGTTGACCTAAGGCCGCTCCTGCCACCAGTGCAGCTAACATCAGCTTGTCTGGGTTACCATTAGATACAGCTAACATCAGCCTGTTTGGGTAACATTAGATACAGCTAACATCAGCCTGTCTGGGTTACCATTAGATACAGCTAATGTCAGCCTGTCTGGGTAACCATTAGATACAGCTAACATCAGCCTGTCTGGGTAACATTAGATACAGCTAACATCAGCCTGTCTGGGTTACCATTAGAAACCGCTAACATCAGCCTGTCTGGGTTACCATTAGATACAGCTAACATCAGCCTGTCTGGGTTGCCATTAGATGCAGCTAACATCAGCCTGTCTGGGTTGCCATTAGATGCAGCTAACATCAGCCTGTTTCATTCCCACCTTTCCTCTAACCTTGTTATAACAAGTGAATCTCAGCCGTATCTTATAAACTGTCATTTATCTCCATTTGTATATAATCTTTCTTGTCTGTCCTTATACAGTTGTCTTCTAATACATATGTATTATTGTTCAGTGAATTTTAGTCTGCTTGTAACTGTTTCACTATGGAATTTTTCATGTTAGGACTCATCTGTAAAAAGGACAGATGCCCCGAAGGACCATCCCAGTGCAAAGGAAGAATGAATGAAGTAATATATACATGCAATTTCATTGCTTTATTAGCATAAGCATTGAAAATGTTTGAAAAAAAAAATTTGTTCCTTTTAGCTACTTGCAGGGTATTGCAGTCACACACACACACACACACACACACACACACACACACACACACACACACACACACACTGATCTACTTGATATAATCGAAAACCAACTTACCCGAAACACTAAATGTTGAGATGAAATTGACAAAGTCTTTACTCAACGAACGCTCAGATCACTGAACAGGAAATCCAGGAAATGAACCAGTTGCCCACCATGGTGAACTTTGTCCCATTCCCCACTACACTGCAATCTCAGCGTTGGTATATTTAGCTATAGGGGGTAGGGGGCAAAGCCCCCCACATGGGTGGGTTTTATTTGCTTCATTTTTTAGGGAGCTGAGCAAGTGGTTCATTTCCAGGAGTTCCTGTTCAGTGATCCAGGCATTCATTGAATACAGGTTTTGGCAATTTCAGCTCGATGTTTAGTGTTTCGGGTAAGTGGGTTTTCGATATATCCACTAGACCCATACGTACATATACATGCGTGCGCGCGTGCACACACACACACACACACACACACACACACACACACACACACACACACGCACACACACACACACACACACACACACACACACACACACACACACACACACACACACACACACACACACACACACACATTTTGTTTGTCAATGTTTTTGCTTGATTCTACATTACATCACACTTATTTGGTCTATTCATGTAGAATCAAATGAAAATGGATCATCCAGCAGTTGTTATCTACCTTAGGAAATATTTTCTGAGGTATGAGTAGGGTATAAATACCCTTATACAAAAATTCTTAACTTTCTGGACTTTGTTGAGTCATTGGGAGTCATACAAATGTCCCCCCAGTGTTCTGCAGAGTTTTCTCCCTCATCTGCCTTAACATTTTGCTTTCCCAGCTCTGCACCATCATACTGCTTTCAGTCTCTCTTCCCAATCTTTTCCAAACTCTTCACATTGATTCTTATAGTTATGCAATATTTTTATGTCCTACTAATATCTCTTTTTTTAATGAAAGCTTTTGTTCTAGAGTTAGCTAAAAATATCAACCAATGCTAGCATTTCTCTTAGCATTCCCCTATCCCTTCTTTGATTATACTCTGTTATCAATCCCCTGGTAGGGAAAGCAGTGTCTAATCTGCACTCCAAATTTATGCTTGACATAATCCCACTCTGTTACCTTTTCCTCCAGTTATTTGTTCCCAATACTGTGGTTCATTTGCTACTTTTCTCCAATAAATTTTAATCTCTTTCATGTCTATTTTCTACAGCCATACTTACAGTATCCCTACTGGTAATGCCTTTTTTCTCCATTCCTATGTCGACTTAGTTCTTAGAATACTTTGTTACTTTATAAATACAATATTATGTATGGTTGCTGTTATTCTCCTTAAGGGCCTGCATCCAAGAAAAACTGTCTCCTTAGTTTTAAACTTTCTCCCATTTCATCATCACACCTTTCCATTTTGATTTATAACCTTCTTGCTTGTGTTATGTATACGAGTCTCAACTGCATTGCCATGAAGTATCCTTTCATATACGATAATCCTAAACCACCTTATTTTGTGAGGAGAAACAGCTTACTCCATTTAACACTTGTCCCTTTTCCTTTTTAAAAAATATATTCCTTCAATTCTTTATAAATTATGGTCTGGAACTTCTCCTCTGCTTAATAAAAATATATCGACCTATATATAAAACTAAATTGACTAGTACCATTTTCACTGATTGCATCTTATTTTTTTTGAACAAGAAACATCTTTAAATTATCGCTTATGGCACAGGCAATCATACATTTATATATATAATAACAAACCATATTGACATAATTTTAGGTGCAAACATTATAAACCACTTATAATCTATCTAGTCATTTTCAGTCAAACATTACATAGCTCATTCAAATCCTGCCTTCTTTTAAACCCTGTTCCTACTCTGCATGTATTGTTCCCACAATTCCCATTTTTTCATCGGTAATTTGCTCCTACCGTTTTCTAAAGATCCAGGTTCCAGTTGTTTTATTTTTTTACTATATTCACTTCTTCTAGTAATGTTGGTTTAGACTTTGACTTCCATTTTCTAGTAATTGCTTTTTTGGTAGCCACTGTATTTAGACTGAGCAAGGCTTTACTATGTCTAGGCAATTCCGATTCTGTATCACAGCTCAAAAAATCATCTCCTTAGTTACACTAATTTGCTTACCCAGTATCTCTGATAGAGTAGTCTGCAGGGAATCTTTAAAGTCTTCCAACTCATTACCCTCACAGAAAATATGTTCCCAATTACCTTTTTCTTCTCCATCACTCCTTTAACATTTGCTGTCTACCTGAGGAAAAATTCTCTGGAGTTTACTTGGGGTATAAAAATTCCTATGTAAACACTTCCAAGCAAAGATCCTAAATCTTCTAAACTTTGTTGCATATCCACAGTCAACAGCTTCCGACTTCTCAGTTTTGTTTTGCCTTTCATTGAGGCTTTGCCCAAATATATTTAACTGCCACAACACAATCCTTTTTAATCCATACATATCATGTCCCCACAGATAATGGGTTACTGAACTATCCTATGTATGGGATACATAATTTACTAATATAGCCTTTTATTTTCATTTATATCCCTAAAAGACCTGAACCTTTCTCAAAATGTTCCACAACACTGAAATGTCCCTTTCTAGATTCATCAGTTACAAATTAATATATATGAATAAAGCTCTTTTCTTGATTATCATCCCAGTTATATCCTTGAATTTGTGAGTCAGTTTTCTTTGCCAATGGTTCCACATATAAAGCAAATAACAGAGGGGAAAAAGACTCCCTTGTCTTATTCTTCATTTCAAATACATTTTGTATGAGAGGAATCCTCCCACCTTAATTTTTGCCTCTAACCCTTCATATTTCCTACTAACTGACCCTATTATTCTGTCAGGGAACTCAAATGTCACAATTGCTCTACTCATAACACGTTATGCTAACAATGTTTTTTTCCTCTTCTGTAGCCTCTTCTTTACATGCCTTTGCATCTTATGACTGAACTTTTATTTGCATCACCTTATGGGTTACTTGGCTACAAGTCTTTTGGCTTTCTTTAGTACTGATGAATTGTTCATTCAGAAAATGGTCTTAGAAAATACAGAAATATGTTTGGTTACACCGGAAAAATTGGGGCAATAATCATTGTCAATAATCTTATATAAAGTAAGATATAAATATAGGGGACAACAGTGATAACTTGTGGAACAAATTGCTTTGCTCAAGAATCAGGGGAAAAGGAGTTCAAAGATGGCAGCCACATTCTAAACAGCTGAAAAGATGGCTGTGGGCAGTAAACAGTTAAATTTAGCAAATGCCTACAAACTACTGTAACATGTTAATAGAAATTGATAGCCAAAGTGTCTATGATGTCCAGAAGGTTAAAAAGAAAAAAAAAAGGTGAAGTAAAAAATGAGAACACCTGTGAAAATTCAGGAGGATACTGAAAGCAGTACATAGGTGTTTACTAGGCTAATTACCACAAGGGCCTTTTTCAGCCTAGCCATACATCCCAAATCTCTGACAAGTTCTGATACCCTTCATAAGTGTAAGCAAGGGCTTGGGAGATGAACCATTTACAGGTTACCTGTGCCCATTAGAGATATAGGTGCTAAACCAGGGATGAATTTCCAGTTTCCTACCCAATTGTCCAAGTTGCACTTGAAGTGTCTCTGGGATACATACCTATGTCTCCAGCAGGTCCTATTTATATCACAGACAAGGTTTAAGTCTTTAGAATGGATAATTCTGGTGCTGTTTGTTTTGTGGATATGCAGGAGGTCCATCAGAGTGGGGTCTGACAATGCCCTATATGCCAGGCATAGATCTTTCCTCAAAAGCCTGTAGGAGAGAGAATACAAGGATAGGGCCTTGAGGTGGTCTGCACAGGACATTTTACTTACGCCCAGTATTCTTTTATGAGGAACCTCTGTCCAGTGGATCACAGCTGGGAAAAGCAGAATGTTAAGGCAGATGAAGGAGAAAACTCTTCAGTCACCCAACAGAGAGAGAAAGGGACTGACCAAATGCATTCCGACATTTTCAAGATAAGTGGGTCTCTATTGGAATGTAGAAACAAATGACAGAAGGCTGGATGATACAGAAGATGTTTTACCTAAGAATTCAGAGAAAATAGTCAATATGCAAACTGCTGAAAAGGATTAGCAATTAAAATATAAAAATGGCACAGAAACTGGCTCAACTGTAGTATAGATAATGAGGAGACAGATTGAGGTTTACAACAGTTACAGAACAAACTGAACAGAAAAATTGTAGAGTCTTTATGAGAAGTTAGGAGGTTGGCATAATGGTTAAGGTGGTTACCTAATGAACACAAGATGCAGGGTTTAATTCTCACATGGGTTAATTGGCAAGGCTTAAAACGATCCATAAAAGGCAGTTAGCCTAATACTAATCTATGAATCTATGAAATGTCTCAGCACATGAACTGGAATGTCTATTAATGAATACACATTGAATAAAGATTCCCAGTCTGAAACTGAGAAAGCAGCCAAGACCTATACTAGTTAAACTGCAGAAATATTTAAAGGACAAAAGTCTTTGTATGTTGTGGAGCTTAGGAAAAATGCTATACATTGGAGTTGCGAGGGTTGTCATGGATATTGACTTCTCGTTGTAAACACAAACTAATAAGTCTTACTTCTTTCCATAAGACGCTACAGAGAACCAAAGATTTGTTTCATGTTATTGTATGCTGCATTACTTTTTCTTCTATCCAGCTGGATTAAAAACCCTTGACAGGCACAAGATGAACTGTCAAAGAGATGACAACAGATTGTGAAGGTGGTAAGGGCACAATCAGCTAGTAGGCAGATAAAGAAAAGCAAACTATAGATACTTGAAGGGAGAGATTTCCAGCAGTCATTTTCCTGTTTTCCAAAAGAAAATTACAGATAAATGAGATGAAAACTCCATAGAAACAATGCACTGGGAACACTGACTGAGGATACTACTTAACAAGAATAAATGTTTCTTTTGAAACATGTGATCTAATCAAAATGTGCGTTGTATTCTGAATAAATGTCAGTGGTCTGTCTGTGGTTTCAAGGTGCGATAGTCAGCACTCTGGATTCTGAATCCAGTGATCTGCGTTCCTATCTCAATGGAACTTGTTGCATACTCGGTTTTATGTTGGGTTGCATGGCTAGGTTTATAAAGGCCCACCATGGTGGTCATTAGTCTAGTGTGTATACTTATGTACCTAAAACAATTTTAGTCAGTAAGTACTACACAAAAAATGAGTGATTAATATAATCATAATAATACAAGCACTATAGATCAAAATGTTAGGTAAAAATGAAATTTTATATTTAAATGAATGAGTGGAATTGTATTGCATGCTTTCTGACTTCTCAAACTTAAAACTGCATGACCATGTAGGAGGGAATGACTGATGACCAAAAAAGGAAACTAATGTATTTTGTGATGAAAATGATTAGACAACATTGTTAAAAGTAAGTTCTGGTAATGCAAGAACTAAGTCCATGAATTTGTACAAAATTAATGAAAAAAATTTATCTGAAAGACTTGATAAAAAGATTCATAAAAATAATGCACTGGAAACACTGACTGAGAGAACTTGGTTAGATGTAGAAGATTGGTGTAATTAAAAAATAAGACATTCATACCGGAAAATATTTTAAACCAACTGGGATCAATAAATAAGAGTGTGAGAATATCCACTTCATTTCCTCTTGTTGTCACTACATGCTGTCTGATAAAACTTCCTGCTTAACTAAAAAAGGAAGTTATTATGTGATGCAAACCATATAGACCATATTGTATGATGTCAGCCCGGATGATGCATGTACTAGCATGCAAACTTACTTCATATATTATGTGATGGAAATCAATAGGCAGTATTCTATAAAGGTAGCGCTGGTAATGCACGTACTATACTGAGAAATGCAGACAAAGTTAATGAGACAAATATGTTGACTGAAAGTGCACTAGATAGCAAGATTTACAAAATAATGCACTGGAAACACTGAAATAATTTGCTTAATTCTAGAGAAATATGTGATTGAGCAGTGCTGTTTGGTATAATTCAAAGTTAAAGATGGACACTGGAAGATATTTTAAACCACTGAAATTAGTAACTGCCAATCTGAAAATAACAATTTCATTTTGTGTGATGCTTGGTTCAACTGACGTGTGTTATCAGACAGACAGCCTCCAGCCTGACCTGTCTCCAGTACAAATGGAATGCAGCTAGACTTTCTTGTTAGGCTATGCTTCATTGAAAAAGAGTTGATTCTTTTGTTTGTAGAGTCAACTTTGATCTTTTAAAAATAGTTATAGAATTTGAAATATGCAATGAAAGTTATATGTTTAAAACTCTGCTGTAGCTACAGGAATGTACTGAGTTCATGTCCAAAACTGAAGGTAATATTTTCCTTTCGTTGCTATGAGTATAACAGTGTTTAATTAGAAGGCTTTCTCTGTATTTGTGGGTGTGCTTGCAATTTAACCAACATAAAAGAATGCAGATAGCCTAGCTATCTAGCAATGCAAGGACAGGTTTAGAAATAAAATGCTTCAGGAAGGGGAATAAACAGATCAGTGATATATATAGGTGTTCTCTAGCCCAAAGGTAAATCAGGATAAAGTAGAAAGTACAAGAACCTTTATAAAGAAAGTGTCTCTTGAGGATCAAGATATTACAGAATACCAGCTGAGGGCATGTATTTGGAGAAATGGGCTTATGGCTATAATGGAAATAATACAGAATTAAGTGGAAAATATATATTTTTCAGCAATATTAGATATATTTTATAGACTCAAAGATGGTAACCTGATCTGAATTATGAAAACACATCCATTTTTAGTGTCAGAGCATGCAACTGTACAAGTTAAGTTTTGTAGACTAAGAAAAATCTTTTATGATAAACACTGACATTTTTCAGTAGTTCTGAAAAGGAAATACTTTATTAATTTTAGTGATCAAACTTCTACTGAAATGCTATTGGACATGAACCTAAGCAGTAAAGAGGTTGCAAATACTTTGAATAATGGTACACTAAAGATGAGAAATGTGCTTCCATTGAGTAATGGAATATGGAATAGTAGTCAGAATGGGTATGTAGAGGGTTTTATAAAAGTAAGGCATTATAGATGTGAAAAAGAATAAGTAGAACACAACCGATTAAAGAGTACTGCAGTAAGATAGCATGCCTGTGCAAGAATACATAGAAAATACGAATGAACACAGAGCAATGGTTTCAAAGTAACCCTGGAGCAACCAGATTGTTAGCTCATTGTCTGAGGTAACAGCAAAAGGTTGAAATGATGAGAATTAAAAATCAAGAATTATGAAAATGGTAGGGAAAAAAGTGGCCCCAGGGAAAATGATGGCTGTAATGGCAAATTATTACAGTACATGATATAGACAGATAACCAAGTTCATATATAGCGCATGGAGCATTGTGATTACGCGCCCATATTTGGAAAAATATAACCCAATTAAGTGCTAGAGTGGCAAGTGACCTGACTTTAACAATTGTTAATCACCCCCTGCTAAAGCTGTTAAGGTTGGGTCTACAGCCAGCCACTAAAATTTGCCAGTACTCACCAGCAAATGACAGCAGCAGAAATAAAAGGTGTAACCAACTTCCTCAAATAACCTTAGCTGCTAGAATAATAAGATGTGTCAGCATCCATTTTCTGAAGGACATGTCATTATTTAATAACTTCAAGCCTCAGTGGTTGGTCCAGAAACCACAGAATAAAAATATAAAGCAATGTATGTTCTTTGAAAATTTGTACTATTGAGAGGCATAGAGGTAAGTGTAAATGTAACAGACTGCATTACACTGCTTTTCTGATGTCCGCTACATATTTTATGGCTTCGGAAGCCAGTAAAACACTTTTGATTTTTCCCTGTAAGCAGTAGTACATGGAGCATATAAAGCTCCATGCACTACAAAGAATTATGATCACGTCACTGATCATAACCTTAAATGATGTGTTCTTGACATGGTTGCTAAGATTCACCTCTCATCTGAATTTCTTGGCATCCAGGTTTTGAGCACATAAGCAGGATATGATCCGCAAACTGTTCCTAACTCTTTATCCCTTGTGGGTAGCCTTTTTGTATACAGAGACAGCCCTAGCATCATGCTTTTTGTATGAAGGCATGCAGCACCACATCGGGCTGTCTCCACAGTAGTGCAACATGCTAATGTGGCAGTTCAGAGGGTAGGCATATTGCTAATTAGCCAGGTGCTCCCCGCAGGAACAATCTCAGGAAAGGCATCTATACATTAAGCAACTCATAGAATTGCTCAGCCATGAAAATTAGCACAACGTCTCCTTGATCATTAAAGCAGTGGCTGTGTCTATCAATCACATAGAGGTTAAGTACAAGGGGAGGGTAGGGTTAGCACATGGATGCATGGGTATATGCAAGCAGCTGCATGTATGAGCTATTTTTGTGTGTATGTGTGTGCCTGGGAGGTAGAAATTAGGGGTTTTAAGGACTTATATGTGTATGTTTGGGTGAATGAAATTAACTGGGGAGGGGGTTGTTTTGTGTGTATCTGTGTGTGGGTTGAGGTGGCTGACATACTTCCACATAACCTACTAGATTAATGAGCAGAGCCTGGAATTTGGCTGGGAGGAACCACTAGCCACTAGGGATAATCCTTAACAGTTGTGCTGGAGCAGCACTTGGAGAGAAGTGGTTCATGGGGGTGGGGGGAACAATAGACAGCAGGGGTAATCCTTGACAGTTGTGCCTGAGTTGTTCTTAGAACAAGGGATAGGGGTGGGGGCAACATGTGTCAGCAGGGATATGTTTAAAAAATACATACGGAAAGGGATTTAAACTGTGCACCCTTGACATGACAACCCCCTGCATTCACCCACTACCCTAACCAATACATTGGTGCAGCAAGCATTTCTTACACATATATTTAGGAGCACAGGCATTATGCAATATATCAGAAATATGGTATACATTTATCTTTAATAAACTTAAATATTTTAATAATACACCAGGATATAAAGTAAATGAAACAAAAACAAAAGCTATAATAATGCATTGACTGAGCAAGCAGCTAAAGAAATGGAGGAAGAAATTACTCAAAATATGGTAAAATAAGAATATGGAAATTAACTATGGATATTAACAATAAGATACACGTGAGCAAGATATTTTTTGGTCTTGTTGGATCTTGAGACAGGCCAGGCTTGTGTGTGTGTGTGTATGTTTGTGTATTTATGTATGTATATTTTTATATATATCTATATCAAGTGAGAGATCAAATGTGGAAGAATATGGAAAAGGAATGAGTGTAATGGGAAGAACTAACGCTGACAAAGGAGCAGGGTGGTTTTAGACTTCCAGATTTGGAGGCACATTATAAGCCCACACAGCATAGATTAGTATATGTCAGTATATGCCCAAAGGGAAGCACATAATAAGCATAGTGCCTGAGGAGGTAAAAAGAGAATTGCGTATGGGCATTTGGCAGATCTGGGAAAAGAGTGCAGAACATATCATGTATAATAAAGCCTTTATGTTAAAGGAAGTTAGGCCTTGGAAAAATTAAAATAACTCCAATAAGATGTATTATAATATATATATATATATATATATATATATATATATATATATATATATATATATACACAGTAATAAGAAAGACACTGAATAAAATGTAATGAGCAGGTGGAGAAGAAAGAAAAAGAGCTCAGATATTGAGAGCAGATGATAAAATGGGATGAAGCTAGACAAACCTTTGGGTTACTGAACTCAGATCAGCTTGAATACACAAGTATAATGTTACAGTTCAATGAAGATATGTGGAGGTTAGATATTAAGTTTGTTAAATCACAAATGGTAGATTTTATAACTGAGGCTGGAACAGAAATGACATACTTGAAAAAATTAATTACTAGAGCATGTGTAGCAGTATTAGATTTGCAAAAACAGTGCAGGGCAAAGGTAAAAATAGCATGGAGTGAAGGTTTATATTGCAAAGGCCAGTGTAAGAAAAAAGATCGTAATCATTGATATGCAGGCATATGTATGGAGATGTTTGCACAAATATTTTGATACCCCTACAAAACTTGAAAACAAATGTTCCTGCAGAGAAGAGGTATACTTTGGAAATGCGAGTGTTCAGAAAGAGGTTTGTGGGAGCAAGTATTTGGTGAATGCATGCAGTTAGTTCAGTACAAAAATGATTTTAGTACTATGCCAATTCAGTACTGAGATTTCTTTATTTAGTTGGTATAAAATAAGATGCATTAGAGAAAAAATGCTGCTATCTTTAGTTTTGATAGTTGCTAATAAAGTCATAACTAGAAAATGGAAAACCAGACAAACCGTCAACAATAGAGGTGAAAAAGATGATTACTGAAACTGAAAATATGGAACCAATAACTATAAGAGATCAGAGCCAGAATTCCATATTTAAATATGGGCCAAGTGGAATTCTATAATGAAAATTGACCTTTAAGAGGGCAATAATGTGAAAACAGTGCCTAGGAGATGCATATTATACATATATATGTAAGGTGCTATATTTGTCACTCAGCAGTTTTGTCAACAGGATTTGGTCGACTAAACAGATGGTCGACACTTGTCGACAAAAGTAGCAGATCAGATGATTCCTGGGGTTGGGGGGGGTTTGAAGAATTTGCCCTCTTGCTGAGAACTGTCTGATCTTGAAGTTAGAATATATAATTAGGGAAACACTTTATAATCTTGAAATCCTGAAATGTCGAATTTCAGTATCTCGAGACTATAAAATCGAAGTTTGAATATAGCAAAAGTGCATAATCGCGAATTTGAATATTTCAAATTCGCGGTTATGGCTTTACGCTACATAAGGTCCGGGATTGTATGTGGATGGTGTGCGGTGCCGTGTGTGGATTTAGGTGTTAGTCAGGTAAGTGAGTGTTTTGTAAGGGTTTTGGGTGGGAGTTTGAGTGTAGAGGCACAAGGAACTAATTTAAGGGTCGGCAAAAGCCAACACATTCTGGCTAGGCTTATAAATGCCTTCGAGCAGATTGGCTAGTACCTACCTATGAACCTATGTGAGTGTGCTGATATGTATGATGTGTGTGTGTGAGGGACTGTAGAATGTGTGTGTGTTTGCTTTTGTTTACTGTTTGTGCGATCTTCGAGTTAGTATATATAAATGAGGGGTGGGGGCACAGCCCCCCCCACATGGGGGATGCAGGGAGGCTTGCCCCCTGCTTATTTGTGTTGTAGGGTTGTGGATGTGGGTTGTTTTGTTTATACTGTGATGTGGATGTTGTGGTATATGTGTGGTTTGGTGTGTGCTGTGTTTTAGGTGTTTTGAATTTCGTGGTTTTGGTCTTCACGGTTTTGCTGTTTCGGTGTTGTGTTGATTCGATTTCATGGTCTCGAAAAACTGAAATTTGAGATTTCAGTATTTTGAGATTATGAAGTGACTCCATAATTAACAGGGGGTGTGGGGGGTGCAGCCCCCACATAGGGAGTACAGGGGGCTTACTCCCCAGCAAAAAAAAAATGCTTTATTTTTAATTTTATTTTTTAATGTTTTTGCATACTCCAAGACTGTTGCTCAGTGCATGTTAAGTATCATGTTGACGTGCATAATGCCTATCATTTGGTGTCAACATTATTCACGTTGATATTAGTGCCATTTAATAAAGGTAAGTAAATACACTTATTTATATATATATATATATATATATATATATATATATATAGAGAGAGAGAGAGAGAGAGATTTAATAAAGTAGATTGCAAAAATGAGGTGTGAAGCTACTGATCCGGTTGTTAAGAATTCTAATGTAGTAAAAATAAACAATATGGTCACTAGTTAATACTGGTGTTACAATATGTTGTAAATAGTTAATTTGTGTGTTTTAATTGTTTTTGTTTAAATCATTCTTGAGATTAAAGATTAGATTGTGATACTTGGATTTGCATGTTAATAGTATATTATTGAATTTTAAATGTAAGCACTGATTGTCTGACATGAGGTGAATTAATTTGGTATAAACATATAACTATAAACCAGAACTACTACTATTACTGAAATATCAAGTACATCATGCTGGGGATTGTACAGTATGTAAGAATATGGATATGGCATTAATAAATTGTTACAATGCATATAATCTATATTCTGTTAAAAATATTAGTTACAACACTTTGTATTTCATCAGGAGAAGAGAAAGAGGTGGAATTCTCTTCCTCTCATAAAGCAAAGATCTGAAAAGGGGGAATACAACTAGCTGTTGTTACTCAGATATTACAGCAGATCCTACTAGTTTAACACTACTCAGAGGACTGTAAAACACTAGACTCTTGTACTTCATGGCAGAGTTAAGGCTAACAGTTTTCTTCTGAGATTGAAATATTGGAAGATTTCATTGTACTGGGTGGGAGAAGTAACAATAATATCGTCCTGTCATGTACCATCACTTCTCTGCATGATGCCAGACACATACCATAATATCTGTGGCTGTAAAAACAACTTGTGTGCCCTTCACTTGAGCGATTATTTTGATCCTGATTACTTCAGTATACTTAGAGTGCAACTTAGGCCATTTATAGTAAAAGATCCAGCTCAGAAATATACAATTCTGTTGACAACTATTTGGATTAGAAAAGTAAGGTTAAACCATTGCATTTATAAGATTCCCTTACCTTACCTTCACTTCCTACTGGATTCCTATTGAAATTATGAGGACCATAACTCTTGATTCTTAAGATAGTATGGCTAGAAGTGTGAATAGAGGTCTTGTTAATAACTCTGAGGGTGACCCCCTTATCGGAGCTGCAGTGATCTTGGAGACAGTATGTATAATCAGCAGGAGCATGGGATTTTGCCCTATACATTAGGAGAGTTTAGGATAACAAAGCTTCCTTGTAAAAATGCCTTACTGCTATTACACTGAGGTTTATTATTCATTGTAATGTTCATCATTTACACTGCCTCTGTGGCATACGGGTCTTGTGCACAAATTCACACAGCTAGCTTTCTAGAGCTCAGAATCCCCACCTGTGAGTCTAACCTATTTCACAAAAGGTCAGCTGTTCAGCTTTTAGTACCAGCTGTAGGACTCATGCAGTTGAATCTCCTCAGCAGCTGGAATTGCTGGATTACACAATCTAGACTTAGATAAGATCCCTCTGAGAACTTTTATATGCTTTTGATTCATGTATGTATATTATATATATATATATATATATATATATATATATGTGTATATATATATATATATATATATATATATATATATATATATATATATATATATACATATATATATATGTGTGTGTGTGTGTGTGTGTGGTACCAAGAATATCAAAATAAAAAGTTAATACTTTTAATTCTTTTATGAATTTTAACTTGTTGTTTGTATGCTTTATACTGCTTTTAAGCAGCTATGGGGCTTTTCTAAAGTGTTCTATGACGTACTGGGAAACTGAAGTTCAATGGTGTCAACTGAACACTAGGCGTCTTGTTTCTGTTATTTATCTACTTCATTTGGAAGTTCTGGCAGGAAAATTTTACATTTTTTTTGTCTTCATTTATATTACATTTACTACTGATTTAACATTGTTATATCTGTTTTTTATCTTTAAATTGTGATGTTACAGTGAATTATTTGTATTTTATATGGAATTTCTTGCATTTCTGACGACAGAATCTCTAAGTAAATGCTTATATATATACTGTTGTAAAAGATTTCTATATGGTTTAGTGGCATATATTTGATTTTTGTCACTATCTGGAGAAGTAAATTTTATTTGATACCGTGACTGTGTGTGCTGTAATTTGCTATATTGTGCAGGTTGTAGAACAATTTAAACTGTTTTTGCTATATTTTATGCAATTTATTTGCTGAGTGAGGACATTGTTTATATTTTATATTATTGTTGCCCTTAGTCAACCCTTAACAGTGTATTATTGTGGTTGCTGTCTTTTGACCTCTGACTTGAGAATCCTGATACGTCTGCCTCCCACTCCTATCAAACCCAGTTGTACCTAAACAGAAAAAAAAACAACAAAAACATGCATCAGCCTGTGGTTTGTGAGTATGTTGTTGCCTTACACTGGCCCACAGACTGCTTATCTTTTTCTCCAACGCCATCTGGTGTGAGCTCACAGCCGTCTATGCTATGAGGGTGAGACATTTCCTCTGGCTCGGGTATAGGACAACCAAACCCTTTAGGTGCAGGAGAGGTGTGCGGTAAGAGAAGCCTTGCCAGACATAATACTCTGTCCCCAGATATTTTGTTCTCTATTTTAGTTCATAGTAAGAAGAAACAGAAACTTCATCACATGACAATCTGTTTTTTAGTATATATATAAGGCTAATGTGGTTTCTTTAGCTAAAACTATTTTATAGACAGCTAATCTCATTAGCTCCTATTATGCTCCTTCTCAGAGTGATTATGGGGCTACCTTCTCTGGAGACTGTGAAGCAGACAGTGCTGAACACTCTGCATCCACTCAGTCTGATTCTGTGGAAAGTGTACAGCCTGAAAACCTGAGTAAGTGTTCACCTTTCCAAAGATGCTAGCTAGGTTTATGGATGTATGTGACTAGAATCAATTTGAAGATATGCCAGAGACCGGCAGAGTTTAGGATTTTATTGAGGATGAAATTCCAAATGTCTTGGCTGTTCCATCTCTATTACCAGCCTTAGACAAACCCTATAAAACTGCATGTAAAACCACATTGGCTAGTGAACCTGTTCTTAAAAAGGTTATGAGTAAATGCAAGGTGTACTCTAATCTTGCAGCTCTCTTTGCTCCTTTATCAGCCCACCCAGCTGTAGTTTTTACAGCTGCCATCTCTAACAAGAAAGCCTTTGTTTCTAACCCTACACCACTGATAAAATTGTCAAGTGGTTAGAATCTCAGGGGAAGAAATTGGCTCGGGCTAGTAATTTAGTCTTTAGAGTTTTGAATTATCAGGGTTTCATGTGGGAATTTATTTTGCAATGTCCTTTCAGTTTAGATTACTTTGCTGTATCTTTGCCCACTGAACAGAAGCATTATATGAATGAAATCAGTTCTGATTTTACTCAGTTTTTGAAACATGCTTTAAGGAGAGCCATGAAATTATAGATATTTCTGTTGTGTTGAGAAGGTATGCTTGGTTACAGAACCAGAATTTTTACGAAGATTTAAAAAAAAATAGGATTTTAAATGCTCCTTTAAGTTCTGAATTTGTGTTTGATCCTGCTTCTACCCAGATTCTCAAACAGTGGGATGATAGGGTAAATTGATGCGTATCTAGATGTTTCATATTCCCAGGTTCTCCCCTAACAACATGTCCAACTTCATTGGGCAGAACAAACAAAATTCCTTGCCTAACAAGGTTCAGGGTAGCTAGATGAAATGGTAAGTAAATAATGCTTCCAAACCAAATTAAATGTTTTCCGTTTACATCCTGTCTGTGTTGGGTTCTTATTTTGGTTCTGAGGTTAAGCGGTAAATCATAATACAGAGGGAAGAAACAGATAGCACACCAGGCTGCAGCTAAAAGCAGTTTAATCAGAATATCAGTTTCTTAGAGAAATGATCAGCTGAATCATCCTGCAGTCTACACCAAGGGCTTTGTGCCAATTGAATGGTGCACCGTAACAGTTATTCCACTCCACAAAGGGGGGGGGCCACAACAGACCCCAAGAACTACTGACCCATTAGCCTGACGAGCCTGGTCTGCAAGGCCATGGAATGTATCATCATGGAACTCATAAACAAAGACATTGGAGATATCCAAACTCTGGACCCCACACAGTTTGGGTTTGTAAAAGGCAGATCATGTCTCCTAAACCTGATAGACTTCTTTGAAGTAGTCACCAAAGCCATAGATGAGGGTAAGGTGGTTCACACAGCCTATCTAGATCTCACCAAAGCATTTAACACCATCTCCCACTCTGGAATTATAGATAAACTCACTAAACTAGGTATAAATCTCTATGTCACAAGATGGGTTGCCAACTGGCTTACTGACAGAACCCACACTGTGAAAGTAGCAGACTCCAAATCAGACTTCAGACCAGTGACAAGTGGAGTACCACAGGGTTCAGTCCTGGGTCCTCTCCTGTTTGGTATCTACTTCTCTGAAGTACAGGCTAACACAAAAGGTCTTTGGCTAACTAAATCCGCAGATTATTGCAAACTAGGAGCCAGAATCAAAACTCCTAACAATGTGGACATCCGACAAAAGGGCCTCACTGAGACAGATGCCTGGTGTCAAAGCCATGGTCTTAAGCTCAATGCCAAAAAATGCATTGTCATCCCCTTTGGTAAAAACTCTGTACCCATGAACTACCACATAGGCGGTAGTCTTCTTAACACTGAAAGTGTGATAAGAGACCTTGGGACACAGGTGGACAGTAGTCTCTCCTTTGATAATCACATTGCCACAGTGGTCAGGAAATCCTTTTACATGGCACACCTCATCACAAAAGGCTTCTCATCCAGAAAAAAAGAGGTCATTGTTCCCCTCTACTCATCACTCATTAGACCCATTATAGAGTAGAACACCCCTTTTGGTATGTACCTCACAAGACATCTACAACAACTGGAAAGGCTGCAAAAATGCCTCACAAAGAGGATTACTGGCCTCAAACAGATGCCTTATGCAGACCGTCTCAAAAAACTCCAGCTTTACTCCATAGCATATCGCCTACTCCGAGGTGATCTCTGCCTAACATATAAAGCTATATCAAACCCAGAACTGTTGGACATGCTACAACTAAAGAAATCCCAATCCCTCCGAGCTACACGCTCTAGGGACCTAAACCTTGTCACCACAATAAACAGGACACACTGGAGGGATAGATTCCTGTCCCAGACACTTCCTATACTCTGGAGCATGCTACCCGTCTATGTCAAGCAAAGTTCTTCATTAGCACTCTTCAAGAAAAATCTTGATGAGTGGATGGGAAATAGGAAATACACCCCAGTGATCACTTCTGTGTCTACTGGACAGTGGCACAGGAAAATAACTTTCTTGGGTGGCATAAGCTATGGAACCTTGCTGGCTAGGCTTACATAGGCCCTTGGGCTGATAGCCTAGTACCTGCCTATGAACCTATGAACAACGCTACCGCTGCACCACTGCAGCTTAATAAATGAAGCAATAATGCACTGAAATAGTTTACCCATGAGAGATGGTTGTTTCCTGAATCTTATAAGTTATATTGTTACTGTTACCTTCATCTTTATTGTGATCTCAGTTTGATGCACCTGTCTTGTTTAGTAGTTGCAGCACAATCTGTCCTCATTGAGTAACTTGCTGAAAACCTAGATGAATTAAAGCTGTTATGCAGCTGCTTAGTGTTGGCTCAGTGATATAGCATTCACAGTAATTTACATTTATTTAGTCAGTCTGATATGTTTGCCAGTACAAAACTCAGTTATAGGTGTTTTTTGTTGTCTGATGCAAGAAAAAATTGATATGATATCTGAACATGTCTAGCCTTAGGCATAGACGACCACCTAGGGCACAGTACAGGCCAGCCTCTTTAAGGGCACAATTTTTATTTATGCATTTATTTATTTTAATTAAAGTTTTGCTCTTCTCGGTGCCCTGTTGAAGTGTGACTGGAAACCAGAACCATCGGGCGGGGTGGGGATGGGGGGACCACCCTCCCACTTACAGTTGCAGGTTGGCCAGGAAGCTTTAAAAAAATCTTTACTTCACAGTACGAGAGTTTCTTTAAGGAGGAACATGAACACATGTGCATAACGATGCATGTGGCTGTTTGGTTTAGAAAGAAGACTCTGTTCTCCTCCTCCCCTCCACTTGGTCTGAGGAAAGTAAGAAACTGTAAGAGTGGCTTTTGGTGTTATCAGAATCAGTTATGGTGGAGTTGTTGCAGGGTCAATCTATGGGGCCAGTAGGGATTAAAGCAGATGGATTTGTCGACATGTTCCATAAGGCACAATAGGTAATATAAACCAAGGAAAGGGTGACTTATTGAGTTGTGTGCTAGTCAAACTGGGCCTTCTTTTGTGGGCTATGGGGCAGGCGGGCTGCCCAACTGAGGTGCTGGGCCTTTAGTTACTGCTGGTATAGGTCCCCCCACCCCCGTTCTACTGCATAACCAATCCAGCCATGCTGCTTGGGCCTTGCTTGCTGGGGTGTAGCAGTGTATGGTTGCAGATCTGGTGTCTGGCATGCAGACTTGGGTGTTTTGTAGTGTATTAAACACTTTTGTTTTTCATATGTGCTGAATGCAAAGTTTGTCAGACTTCTTACTTTGGGTTATTGCCTGTGTACTACTGGTTATCTGATAATGGGTAGTTTGCTAGTAAGTAATGATCACCTGGACAAATTGGTTGTTTCTTGTTGCCAGAGCTGAAAAAATTGTCACTTTTTCTCTGTGTGTGAGTCTTGTGGCATGTAGTTTATTAGGTGGTAAAGTACAGTGATGGGTATCAGCTAAAGGATTTGGAAGTGAGTTTTGCAGAGTTCAATGTAAAGGTTAGTTTTCAGTATTGATTGTGAGATGTTGAGTACTCCAGTATAACTTTGGTGATAGCGATTAAAAGTAGTAACGTGGACAGAAACATCAAAAATATAGTTATGTTTAACCAGTGATGCATTTTTCAGGTTAATGATATAAACTCCCAGTTTCAGTTAAGAAGGAAATGGCAATACATACTGTTTTCTTTTTAACACTCAAAAAGTGACATTTATTGGGAATCTGAAGTTGTAAGCAAATGTGGGCTAAATTATATCTTGAAAATGTATTGCTGCTCTGTAAAGACAAGAGGCAGTGTTTTATGGAATGATTTATTTTCTAATTATTGAAAGTAATGTACAGAAGATTTAGTTGCAGAGAGGGACTAGTTAACGTTTAGCTTATGCACCATGCAGGTACTTTGTACTGAGTTATCACTGAAATAGTTACAGAAGAGGATAACATTTCTGCTGTTTTGAGTAGTTGTGAAGTGGGAGAACTGTAATTACAGTAAAGAATCATCTCTGTGCAACTGTTGATGCTACAAGCCATGCAGTTTAGTTTTCTCATTCTGACAATGGCATGTCACATAACAATTTTTTTTTATGCAAGTCTTGCTAAACACTCTCAACAATAAGTGCCATGATTAAAGGATTTTGCTTAAAATCCTTTTTTTGTACTACAGGTTGATTTGTTGTTATGCGATAGTATAACCGATTATAATTGCATGATCACTGGGCTGATGAAATCCAAGCTCCCTTTTTCTGTATATTTTTAAGAAAACACTATTGTATACTTAACTGAATCACAAAATGTTTACAACTGCGTGTGTTTCTTATACTGTGTTATACTTTTTGCACTACCTTATCTGCATCTTGTATATGAAATGCTTGTGATCATGACTGAAAAGGGTTCTTGCAGCAGCTTCTTTGTCTCTTGCATAATTGCTGGAACCTGTGTTCTGAGAGACTGCCTTCCAGACTATCTGCAAATATACAGAGCTGAGTATATATTTTTTGGTTATAGAGTTTAATTGCTGATTAGATCTCTGTTGAAACTGTTGTCTCACTGTTCTGAGAGACTGATCTGCAAATATACAGAGCTGAGTATATTTTTTTGGTTTTAGAGTTTGTACTGTTAGCTGTTGCTAGATATCTGTTGAAACTGTTTTGTCCCACCAACCATCCCTATTTTTCGTTTGTAATTTAAATTTGGTGGCTTTTGCAGTTGCCCACCCCACTGTAGATTTGATCTGGGACACTGTCCCAGTCCCATCTCTTTACCACATTCTACCTTTAATTTAATTGCATTTTTTAAACTGTATTTGGTCTAATATTGCTACATACTCAAGTGTGCTAGCTTGCACTGCACGTGAATTGTTTTTACTACTGTTTTTGCTACTTTTCTGTAAAAAAAAAAAACTGTAAGCCTGTTTCCTACTTTTCCTGTAACTAGTGTTCCAGATACAGATTTGCTATATCCAGGACTGTATGTAAGCTTCTGAGCCCCCCAAGCCTTTCTGTGTTGGAGGGAAGCCTTCTAGCTTATCAGTGAAAGTGGTAAGCACTAGGTAACCTGTCTACCACATAAGGAGTGGTTCTGGCCCAGAAATTGTAGTTATTGGCCGTTTAGGCAATCTCTTCCATCTCTCTCAACTTTCTGATTTGAAAGCCTGCATTTGCACTTGTTTCTGTCCTGTAACTCGTCTAGTGCAGATACAGATTCTTAGTTTTAGCACTTAAATTTGCTTATTCATGCTGGGCACTTGTTCAGAACTTGTAAGCACTAAATAAGCTACTAATTACTATAGCACTCAATCTTCCTCATTACCTAGAGGAAAACAGTTTTTGTACTTACTTTTCTCACTTGCTTAGAGAAAAACAGCTCTTGTACTCACTTTCTTCACTTATCTAGAGGAAAATATTTTTTTATTCAGGCATGTCCAAGGGTCAAGCTCCCAGTGTTCTCTCCTGTCTATCTGATGAATCCGGGCGTCTTGAGGCAATGTAGAAATTGCCTCATGTACACAGACAACCCTCTCCTCCTACCACCCAACACTACAACCTGTGAGAGATTTTTATTTATTATTTATTTTACATTTGTTGACCGGGATGGTCCGTCTGGATACATGTCCATTTTCAGTGGAGGCCTGGGGAGAAAAGCTCCACATTGACAGTAAGTTACATGCATGTTACATAGAGTACATATTTTCTCATTTGGTAATTAAACAAAAAGAGGAGACACCATAAAGTATTTATATTAAAAAAACAATTATGAATACCAGACACAGACTGCGACATACTTTTTCTCTTTCTAGGCTGTCCGTTTAGCATAGTTTTAAAAGGTTTTCATTTAAGAACAAAAATAAAAAGATTCACAAGGAAAATATGGGGTGGGTCAGTTGAGAGAAAGGTCCATAGGTTAAATATTTGGTTAGACCTAAAAAAGAAAGAAATTTGCTAGCTGAGGAAGAGTTAATCTGGGTTTGAGCATTGGCAAAGCCAGTGTGACTTGAAATGGTGATTTAGCCTTTTTTTGAATTGGCATAGGGAGGTAATGATGGTGAGGCTGGGAGGAAGGGAGTTCCATATTTTTCCGATGGCATTGGCAAAGAGTGTATCACCCCCTGCGTTGCTGGATTTGACTGTTTGTACTAGTAGCTTGTTTGAAGAGCGTAAACTATTGAGATTGTTGTAAGGTTTGATTAAATTTTTCAGTGCAGGAGTGTTGTCAGGTTGTTTGAGAGTTTTAAATGCCTCTATAAGTTGGCTCTGCTGGAGAAGGTTTGGGAATTCTATCCAACCAAGGTTTTGTAGGTTAATACAGTGATGGGTTCTGTAGGGCATGCCAGTGGCAAATCTGACAATATGATTATAACAACATGATAGTTTTTTAAGGTCAGATTTGTTAAGATTAGTAAGCATGGGGGAGGCATATAGGAGGGTAGAGAGAAGATGTGAGCAGGCAACGGTCGTTTTTGCAATTGGAGTTAGAAAGGATTTAATTCTATATAGTGACCCAAGTTTCTTATTAACGGTTTTGATAGTCTGATTGATATGGATATCAAATCTAAGTTTATTGTCAATGGTAACTCCTAATAGTTTAGTATAGGAGTCTGGGGAGATAATTGTTCCATTTTTGGATTGTATAGAAAAGGATGTGGGTGTGGTCTTATGGGTGGGGTGGAAGAGTAATAATTTGGTTTTATTTGGGTTCAGAATCAGTTGACGCCCTGATAGCCAATTCTCTACAGCCATGAAACAGGATTGTGTTTTGAATGACAGGTTAACTGGAGATGCATCAGAACAAACTAATGTCGAGTCATCTGCGTATTGAATACAGGTGGCGTCAGGAATGGCTTTGTAAAGGTCGTTTATAAAGACTGAAAAGAGAAGAGGTCCCAATATAGAACCTTGAGGAACCCCTATGGTATTAGGTAGGAGGCTAGAGAGCTTATTCTGCTAGAGTACAGCTTGTTGCCTATTAGAGAGATAGGCATGAAACCAATCTAGGGTTTGGTTGTCAAAGTGGAGATTTTTTAGAGTGTCATGAAGTAGTTGGTGGTTAACCATATCAAAGGCCTTTGATAGGTCCAGAAAGAGAGCTGATGATATTTTTTTCTTATTCCGGTTTTGGTTAATTGTATCAGTAAAAGAGAGGAGGGCAGTGGTTGTACTATGGTGGGGTCTGAAACCATGTTGAGAACTGGTTAGTAGATTGTTCTGGATAAGATAGTAAAGAAGTTGTTTGTGTATGCACTTTTCCATGATTTTGGCCAATGGTGACAATATGGCTATGGGCCTATAATTTGATAGTTCTGTGGATGAGCTACCTTTATGGAGTGGAATTACATAAGGTATTTTCCATATTGAGGGGATTGTGGATTCTGCTATGGTACGATTGATTAGTATCGAGATGGGGTAAGCTATGACATCTGCAGCTTTTTGTAAATATTCAGCTGGGAGAAGGTCTGCAGAGAGAGTAGTTGGTTTTAGCTTCTTCAGTAAGGATCGTATATAGGCAGTTGAGACAGGTTGTAATTTGAAGGAGGGTTTGGACTTTTGGATGGTATCTGTTTTAGGGGAGCTGGTAGCCGGTAGTTGGTTAGCTAAGGATTGTATAGTGTCAGTAAAGAAGGTATTAAAGGTATTGGCTACTTCTTCTGGGTTTTTATCACATAGTTTTTCTGGGGTAGGAGTTGAGGATTTTCCTGGATGGAGAAGATTGTTTAAACCCGCCCAGAACTTTTGAGGGTTGTTTTGGTGTTTATATTGTAGTTGGCAGTAATAATTTTTTTTGTCAAGTGATATGGCTTTTTTTGTCTCATTTCTTTGCTGTTGGAATTTAATGTGGTCTAGGGGTGACTTGGTTGTACGCCATTTATCCCAGGTTTTGTTTCTAAGTTTGATTTGGGATTTGGAGTCTTTTGTTAGCCAGGGTGCAATATGTGTTTTAATTTTGATTAATCTTTTTGGGGCGTGAGACTCAAGTATGGCTAGAAATGTGGTATTAAAATTTAATACTGCCTCCTCTAGGGGGAAATACTTAAGTGCTGCCCAGTTGTAGGATTTAAGTTCCATCAGAAATTTTGTAAGGTCAAAATGTTTCCTGTTTCTAACTGACCTGTACATGGGCGGATTAGAGCATATCACCTTGTTTTTCCTTACGTAGGTAATGAGGTGGTCACTAAGGTCGTTTGGAAGGGTCCCAGACATGTACATATGGGGTTGACTGTTTATAAGGATCCAATCTAGGATACTCTCTTTTTGGTTATTATTACCTATTCTGGTGGGGGAAGATATGGTCTGTGAGAATCCATGGAGATTTATATGCATGGGGTTGGACTCAGAGGAACATATGTTCCAGTCAATGTTAACATCACCTAGAATAATAGTTTCTTGAGGGTAATTATTTGTTAGCCAGCTAAGAATGTTTTCCAGTGTGTCAGAGTTTTTCCCGGGGGGATGTAGGTTGCAATTAGATTTATTCTTTTTTCTTTATTTAGCTGTAGTTTTAGTGTTAATATTTCAGCGTTAGAGATCTGGGGTGGTTGTATAGGGTTGATAGTAACGTTAAGTATGCTTTTGTAGAGCACTGCAATACCACCTCCCTTTTTTTTTATACGGTCACTCATCTAGCCAACTGGAGGTAAAGCTCTCTCCAACCAAGACTGAACTTGACAGTCATGAGGAGAAGGTAAACATTTGCACCACATCACACTCACATAGTCTCACTACATCTACACCATCAAAATCCACACATAGTAACACAAAAACATTTGTGGAGGCTCTCAATAATAATCTGTCTAAGCAACAGAGACCTCCAAAGCAGAAACGCAAGCAACCTCCATCCCCCAACACAACCCAATGACACATAGCCCACAGACTCAGTGTGCCACTCAACCACAGCCAATAAGGCAAAACAACGTACCCAACATACTAGTCATAGGTGACTCTATAGTCAGGCACACTGATGTCCCACTCACCAGGCTAAACGAGGAGAAGGTTACTGTCAGCTGCTTGTCGGGTGCCAGGATCCGCCACATAACCCATGCACTCAGGTCACTCCACAACAAGTACAAATATGACTCTGCCATTGTCCATGTTGGTGTGAATGACCTGAGACGTACCTCCCTGGACTACATGAAAAGAGACATGGAAGAGCTCTCTGATTTTGTAGCCTAGGCAGGTATGACCCTAGCCCTGAGTAGCATTCTGCCATCACCCAGAATGATACCGCAGTACAAGGACAAAATGATTGACTTCAACAATTGGCTAAGCTTCTGGTGTTATTCTGAGGGGAACCAGTATCTGTCTGCTTGGGATGACATGGTCGACAGACCATGATGCTTTGCCACAGATGGCCTGCACCTGTCGCCCCTGGGATTCCAGATACTGGCTAAGGCTCTTGCTGCCCCTATAGAGCCTTTTTTAGGCAAGGTTCAAATAACAAATTCACCACCATAACGGGAACAGGCAAGCAAAAACTGCGGGTAATGCTACTCAGTGCTAGAAGTCTAAATCTCAAAATGCACTCACTTGAGGCACTCCTTAAAATGGAGAGCATCGATATCTCTGCAGTAACTGAGACCTGGATCAAGGCTCCAGAGAGCGCCCCTGCACTACCAGGCTATAACTCATACCA
Source organism: Protopterus annectens (assembly GCF_019279795.1). Taxonomy (NCBI): domain Eukaryota; kingdom Metazoa; phylum Chordata; order Ceratodontiformes; family Protopteridae; genus Protopterus; species Protopterus annectens. The sequence continues at coordinate 474,047,059 of NC_056731.1, forward strand.
CACATTTTGGCCATGTAACCTGGACTGAAACACAAAAGGCGGAGGTGTGTCCATATTCATTAAGTGATATCCACACCTCCAGGCTAGTTGCTCAGCATAATGCATCCGAGGTTATCCAAGTGCAACTAACTCTGGGCAAAACTGCAATCCAAATTGTAGCTTGCTACAGATCCCCCACCATGCCCCAGGACTCCCACTCCTCTTTTATTGATATACTGGAAAATATTAGGTTTCAACCAAACACTCTAATAATGGGTGACTTCAACTACCCCACCATTAACTGCGAAAACTACTCATGTACCAACTCCTTAGCTCAACGCTTTCTGGAATTCATAAACGCCAATGCCCTGGATCAACTTATCCACACACCCACCAGGGGCAACAATATCCTAGACCTAGTCATTACCAACGAGTGACCGGTGTTCTGCACCTGAAGTTAACTCCTCGTTGGTCCGATCCAACCATAAGCTAATCACCTTTGATATCCACATCCCGCCCCCACCCCCCATTAAGGAAGCCACAGTAATAAATTTCTACAAAGCCAACTTCATGTTTCTTAAGACAGAAGTGGTGAACTTCATGACACCCATGCAGATGGACAGTACAGTTACAACTGCTGAATCCTACACAAATGCACTCTATAAGCACTTACATGAGTGTATGGATCGTGCTATCCCAAACAGAACCAAGATGCTATCCTCCAAAAAAAGGAAGCCAATCTGGTGGTCCCGTGCCATAAACAAACTGTACAACAGAAGGAAGAATCTGTTGAAAAAGAGAGTAAAATCCCATGAGTGGAGAAGCTCCCTGGTCAGCCTCAGTAAGAAGCTGAGATCCCTTATAAGATCCTCTAAAGCTAGCTACGAAAACAAAATCGCCACTAATTCCAAGGACAACCACAAAGCATTCTATAGCTATGTCAAGAATCTCGATGGCAACACCCAGATCTGCTCTGAGTTACACCACAAAGGCAAGAAAATTACAGAACCAACTGATATTGCCAACATCCTGGCAGACCCCTTTCTCACCCCCTAAAGGGCCCATATCTATACAGGAAGAATGCAGAGTCCCTGTAATCACAACTATGCAGGTAAAAGCTGCACTCTCTAAAGCCAAAAACACAGCATCCATGGGACTGGACAACATCCCAGGCTGCGTTTTACACGAACTGGCTCCCCACTTAAGCACCATGTTCAATAATAGCCTTGCATCAGGCTTTGTGGCCACTGAATGGTGCACAGCAACAGTTATCCCACTCCACAAAGGGGGAGCCACCACTGATCCCAGGAACTATCGACCTATTAGCCTGACGAACCTGGTCTGCAAGGCCATGAAACGTATCATCATGGAACGCATAAACAAAGACACTGGTAACCTCCAAACTCTGGATCCCACCCAGTTCGGGTTTGTGAAAGGCAGATCATGCCTCCTGAACCTGATCGACTTCTTTGAGGTAGTCATCAAAGCAGTAGATGAGGGTAAGGTGGTTCATACAACCTATCTTGACCTCGCCAAGGTTTTTGGCACCATCCCCCATTCTGGAATTATATCTAAACTCACTAAACTAGGTATAAATCCCTACGTCACAAGATGGGTTGCCAACTGGCTCACTGGCACAGCCCACACTGTAAAAGTTGCAGACTCCAAATCTGACCTCAAAGCAGTGACAAGTGGAGTACCACTGGGTTCTGTCCTGTGACCTCTCCTGTTTGGTATCTACTTATCTGAAGTACAGGCTAACACAGAAGGCCTCTGGCTACCGAAGTTCACAGATGACTGCAAACTAGGAGCCATAGACAAGTCCCCAAATGATGTGGACATCACTGAGACAGATGCCTGGTGTCAGAGCCATGGCCTCAAGCTCAATGCCAAAAAGTGTAGGCATCAATCTACTTATCACCAAATGTGTGATGAGAGACCTTGGGACCCACGTGGACAGTAGCCTCTCCTTTGATAGTTACATCGCCACAGTAGTCAGGAAGTCCTTCTACGTGGCACACCTCATCATAAAAGGGTTCTTATCCAGGAAAAAATAGGTCATTGTTCCCCTCTACTCGACACTCATTAGACCCATTATAGAGTACAACGCCCCTTTTGGAATGTACCTCACAAGACATCTGCAGCAGCTGGAAAGGCCACAGAAGTACCTCACAAAGAGGATTACTGGCCTCAAACAAATGGCCTACACTGACCACCTCAAAAAACTGCAGCTTTACTCCGTAGAATATCGCCTACTCCGAGGTGATCTCTGCCTAACATATAAAGCTATGTCAAACCCAGAGCCTTTGGACATGCTACACCTAAAGAAATCCCAATCCCTCTGAGCTACACGCTCTAAGGACCTAAACCCTGTCACCACAATAAACAGGACATGCTGGAGGGATAGATTCCTGTCCCAGAGACTTCCCATACTCTGGAACAGGCTACCCATCTATGTCAAGCAAAGTTCTTCATTATCACTCTTCAGAAAAATCTTGATGAGTGGATGGGAAATAGGAAATACACCCCGGGGGTCACTTCAGTGTCTCTGCTGGACAGTGGCACAGGAAAATAACTTTCTTGGGTGGCGTAAGCCAGGAAACCTTGTTAGCTAGGCTTACATAGGCCCTTGGGCCGAAAGCCTATTACCTACCTATGAATCTATGAACCTATGAACTTGACTTGAGCAGTTTTGAGATCAGGAACTGCTAAGAGTAAGAGGGTGCAAGCCCTCCTAAACTGGAAACACTCGCTCCACAGCTTAAACAAGCAAATAAGACTTATCAATGAAAAATGTGAAATTGACCTTTGGGAACCTTTGTTTTTGTTGGTACCTAGAAACAAATAAGATTTCTTGTGAAGTCCTCCAAAGCAAACTATGAGTCCAAATTAGCTTCCTCAACAAAGGACAACCACAAGGTATTCTGTAGTTACATCAGTAACCTAAAAGAAAAGGCCCAAATTTGTGCCGAACTGGTAGTTAATGATACCAAATATACTGAGCCTGTGGACATAGCTAACCTGTTGGCCGACAAGTTCTGTGCAAATTTCACTCCCCTTTCCCTGCCACACATACCCCAAAACATCCCTACCACCTGTCCAGTACCTTGTATCTCTAAAGACAGGTCATAAATGCCCTCTCTAAAGCCAAAAATACAGCATCTATGGGACCTGTTAACATCCCAGGCTGCATCCTACATGGGCTACAACATGAATTAGCAACACCATTGGGTACTCTTTTCAATCATAGCCTAAGCACCGGCTTCATACCAGCTGAATGGAAAACAGCCACCATCATTCCCTTGAACAAAAGTAGTGCTTCCACTGACTCCTGTGGTTGCCACCTTCCTTCATGGCTAAAATCAGAGTAAAGCCACACCCCTCGCATCACTAGTAACCTTGCCCATCCCACTCCCTCTCCCGACCACATTCCACCCATTTTGTGGCATTACGATGACATCACTCAGCGGGGAATGCCCTCTTTTTTTGTTCCTGCTGCCTGCTTTCGGCTGATTTACTATGCTTTTCTGTAAAAAAAAAAAAAAAAAGCATAGTAAATCAGCCGATTTACAAACTCCAATAGTCTGTTTCCTTTTTGAAACAGAATACTGGAGTTTGTACAGTGTTTTCCGGACTACTGGAGAATCAGTTTGATTTCCGGATAGTCCGGAAAAAAAACGGAGGGGTGGCAACTCTACTGACTCCAGGAACTATAAATCTGTTAGGCTGACTAGCCTTATCTGCAAGGCTATGGAACGAATCATCATGAACCTTATAAACAAAAGATATAGGTAATCTCCAAACACTTAACACTGCTCAGTTTGGATTTGTCAAAGGCAGATCATGCCAGTTGAACCTGGTGGACTTCTTCAAGACAGTCACCAAGGCCCTGGATGAGGGGAAATCTGTGCATACAGCCTACCTGGACTTTGTAAATTAAACTGTTTAGATTAACTTAAGCAACTCTTTGAAACAAGGCACATGGGCTTCTATTTTCTGAGGACATGACTTTTATAGTAAAATGTGTGGAGCAACAGATAAAGCAGGTTTATTAAAGGAAAATTCCACCATCCTTCATTTGCAGTTTAACTACATTACAAGATATCTTTTCTTCCTGTGCATTTAAATAATTGAATGAAATGACTGGAGTGGCTTTCTTGGAGAGTGACCTACCTGTGGGTGTGGCTTATAGGAGTGTTTCATGAGTATGGTGTGGGTGGGGCTTAAGGGGCGGTGAAGTACTACTTCGTCTAGGGAGCCATTTCAGCTAAGGCTGGCCCTGTATCTGAACATTGGTATTTGAGTTATTACACTATTGACTACTCTTTGCTTACTTTTGGATCATGATCAGATAACAATTACAATGTCAATTTTAAAATTATATATTGCACAATTGAATTTATTTCATAAGGTAGTTTAGTCTGCACCTTTTTAGTAACTCATTATTATATGTTTTCTGCCCTTGGTGCAGTGGCTAACAAATCTTAAATGATCAGTTTTACAATATAAATTAACATTTGTAATGTCAACATTTGTCTTTTTCACCATTATTTTATGCATTGGACAACGCTAGCACTTTTCACTGTTTTACAACTTTTGACATATCATACCACATGTCCCAGTCCATAGCTGATCTGTTTTCCATGGCATATCAAATGTTCCAGTCCATTAAATGCAAATTATTCATTGTTCATGCAAAATAAAACAACTGAAAGCAAAACAGTCTCAATGACATTTTTTTCCAATTGAAGTAAGGTCTGTAGGAGGCATTTTATGGAGATGTGGTAGGTTCTAGGCCTGATGCACTGTTATTGAATGTAGCAGTAGTCTTCAGGATTTAGAACACATCTTTCTGGGATTATTTTACAAAACTTGTTGATAGCAGGGATGATATTCATATGTTCTGTTATGTTTCATGTCAGCATAGTTTTGGAAGTAATCATGAAGAATGAATCATTTTATGCTCTCTAGTAGAAATTACAGCCAACAAATCAATGTCCACATTAGGTAGCTTACTTGTAATCACAGTGGCATTGATGTGATGATTTACAGTCACTTTATTTAGTTGCAGTTTAAGTCTCTTACTAGTGGCACAGTACCTTTAAGGCAACACTTGGAAACTTTATTGTCTGCTAACTCAAATGAATGCAAATTCAGCTTTACTTTCTTCAGCTGTCAGAATTGTGAAAAATGCATCTGTCAAGTTCAGTAACAAATAATACAATTTATCAACTGAAGATCATTTTTACACGATAGCAATTTTGTCTGGGATAGCAACGGTTAGCAGTGGGGCAGGGTTGTTCAGCCTTCCATAATCCACAGCTATTTCCCACAATTCCTCAGTCTTTTTCATATCAGATGGTGTCTCCCCCTCTGGTTTTGAAATGTCTGTGTGAGCTGCTCCACAATGGCCTAGCTTATGAATCTGTTCCCCTCTTTCATCTTATTTTGTGATAGCTGTATCTTGCTGCCAGCTCAGCTTGTCTGCCCATGGATCCCCCCTCTTTCATCTGTTGTTGTGGTCAAACAATTTATGTAAGGAGTGTTACACATGAGACTCTTTCAAAAGCAAATACCTTCTTCTTGGGATCTTAAATTTGTTCTTGAAAAATTGTCCTCGCCTACTTTTGAACTTACCTTTTCAGGCTATTTTGAAGTTCATCACTTGGAAAGCTGTGTACTTTTGCTCTGATGTCTGCAAGGTGATTCTCTGAGTTGCAAGCTGTCATGGAGGGCCAGCCTTATCTGACTTTCCACAAGAACAGGCTTGTTTTACGCACTATCCTTCTTTCTTGCTGAAAATTGTTTCTGAATTTGCCCTGAATCTAGCCATATTTTTTCTTTCCTGAGCCTAAAAACAAGGGAGACAATATTCTGTGTACATTGGATTTGCACAGGAAACTTTGATATTGACTTGACAAAACTGAGTCCTTCAGGAAAGCTGAACAGCTGTTTATTTCCTATTGTTGGGGTAAGAAGGATCAGCCTGTCTATAAGAAAATGATTACTGATTGGTTTTCCTCTGGTATTGTTTTTTTTTTTTTTTTTTGTTACTCCCACCATGCCAAATCTACCCCAGGTAAGTTTAAGGCACATTCCTCCAGAGCATTATCCTTTTTTGTGGCATATTGGAAAGGAATGTACTCTATAAGCATTCTAGGGGCAGCAACCTGGTCCTCTCTTCATACCTTTACAAAGCACTACAAACTTGATTCTTTCTCAAGTTCCAGAACAGACCTTTGAAAATTCTTCAAGAGCACCTGGATCCTTATCCTTCACACTCCCAGGTAGGGTAAGCTTTGGGAATCTACCCATATGCCACTGAGGCACTGCAAATGATGAACATAGTACAGTTGCATAAGTCCTACTTTCCTGTATGAGTAGATGTTCAACTTTCTCACTGCCTCATTGGCAGAACCCACCCAACATCCCCTGATTTTGTATATAGTTCGGTGGTATCCAACCATCTTGTGCTGTTGGTTAGCTTTGTCTGTGTTGATGTTTCTGGCTGTAAATGTTAGTTTCAGGCCCTTTTTGCTTCTTTCTACTCAGCAATCAAGAAGAACTGACTTTGTGACAGCAGTTCGGCTTCCCAGATGGGAGGGACTTAGCCAACCCCCTGTCACAGACAGTGTCAGAGGAGAGGGTTCTGAGGTCTGAGAAGCTACCAGTATAGGTTTGTGTAGGCACAAAACTCATATGCCACTGAGACAGTGTGAAATTCAAACATACTGTTACATGTAAGTAGGATTTATGCAACTGTACTTTTGTTTTGATTTGCAAGTTATTTTTGAAATTGTTGGAGTTCTCACATCTGCTAGGGAGCCTGTCTTCCTACTTTACCTACTAAATCATTTTAATGCAAACCAATCTATCAGACAGCTTTGAATGTCATAGGACCTGAGATTTCCATAGTCTTCTTATCACCTGCAGAAAATTGAAGAGAAGAATGCAAACAGAGGTCTGTCTTTAGCTTTTTTTTAATGTTTCTGTTAAAATGTTTCTTGCTGTTTGAGTATGTTTCTTTTTGAGTAGAAATCATGGGTTACTTTTACTCAACAACACAAAAAATATACAAAAACAACCTAAACTAAAATTAGGGTGTGTGTGTGTATATATTCTTTTCCACAAATGTCAAATGCCAAAGAATACAATTTTATCCCATTTTTTGTTTTCTTTTTCACTCCCAACCATATATTTCCCATACAGGACCATGCCCATATCAAGGTTTTTAATACTTTCCAGTCATAAAAATTTTTGAATAATGTCCACAAACCTTAATTTTTCTTGCAACCAACAATGTTGTGAAATCTCTTCAGTATTATAGCTTTTACACATTCTTTGTTCTATCATTTTATATTTCGTATTATTTTTCACTAGCAGTTTGTCCAGTAATAAATGCAACAGAAAATCACTGCCTCAAAAAAAGATTCAAATGTTCCTGCTTTTCCCTTACTGCTTTCTTGTTTTGACGGCCCCATTTTCTTCCCCCAAGAATCAGTATAATAGTTTGCTTTCATTATTTTTTATACCATTTTTTCCTTTCCATCTCAGCTTCATTTATACCAGTTTTCCATGTCTTTCATTTCACGTTCAAATTCCTTCTCTGTTCCTTTTCTTACCCCAAAGCTTCCACGTATCTTTAGATATTTTTAAAATAAAACATTTACTGATATTATCTTTATTCATATACTTTTTAACATCCCAAACAAATTTATTAATACTAAGAAAACAAATGGATTTATTATATGCAGGCCCCCCTTTTCTTTTATATCATAAATTATTCCTCTTTCAACTGGAATCAACCTTGTTCACCTGCCCCCCCCCCCCAAAAAAAAAAGAACATCCAACATTTCTCTTTCCCTACATCTTGGAAACATCTACACACCACCTAAATATCCTAGCTTTCCTAACATATAAACCATTTTTATTAGAGAAAGCTGAAACACCCTCTCCCAATCTATCAATTTTCTTAATTTTAGAACTTCTCTCCACTGTTCTATTAATAATTGTTCCCTTCTAAACTTGACCCCTAGAATATCACTTTCACTTCTGGTCAAATAAATTCCTACCATTCTTTCCACATTTTCAAATCCCTTACTTTTTAACTTATTTCCCCTTGGCTACCCAACAAACTAATATAGTACAGTATGCTGTTGACACCACCCTTATTTGTTCATCCCCCTCTCTACAATTACTCCAAGACAGAACCCAGGAGACCTTCACTACTACAG